>NC_061514.1:300674572-300778401 GCF_022539505.1 Lolium rigidum | reverse complement strand
AAGGCCGGGCAATATGATGCCGGTAGAAAAAGCCAAGGGGCAGACCGGGGCTACGCTAAGGGAGGATATGCCGGAAACAATCATGCCGGTAGATATGAAACCGGGCAAAATTTTCGAGCCGCAAGAGTGGCGTACGTGGATGAAGAAATGCCACCACCAGGGTACCGGCAGGCAAGAGCCGTGGAACCAGAAGAGTACGATGAATCAGATTCTGAGGTGGAAAGAACAAGAGTCCATCGGAATCCTTTGGGAGAACGCCTGGGGGAAAGATGTTTGCCAGACCGGGATGCGAGGCACAGGCTGGACAGAGTACATCTATCTGCAATAGTTGAATGTGAAGGACCTCCCGGCCCAAGGTGTTTTGGCCCAAGGATCATGAGAGAAGAACCACCAGTACGCAATTTCCAATTGCCCCGGGACACAAGAACGTATGATGGTACGACCAAGCCGGAAGACTGGCTGGCAGATTATGTCACAGCTGTTTATGTGGCTGGTGGTGGAGTAAACCGGCGTTGGGCGGTAAGAATCATACCGTCCTACCTCGTGGGTCCTGCGAGGATTTGGCTTAACAACTTGCCGGCAGGAAGTATTAACGGATGGTTGGACTTCGAGGAAGCATTTGTGAACAACTTCAGCAGCACCTACAAAAGGCCAAACCGGCCCCAACAGCTTGCGTTGTGTCAGCAGCGTGCGGGAGAACCAGACCGGGATTATCTCACCCGGTGGAACTCAATGAGAAACACGTGTGAAGGGGTGATTGAGGCACAAGCCATTGCTTGGTTCAGTCAAGGATGCCGGAGAGGATCACCTTTGTGGCAAAGGCCTGCAGAGGAGCATGCCCACAACCTTAGCGAGAGATGATACGTGTGGCGGATAGCTATGCATTGGGAGACCCAATGCAACCGGCTGTGCAAGCTGAGCCGGAGCGATCGAATCCGCATCGGCAGCAATACCGGGACAACCGGAACAACAAAAGAAGGGAAGATTTCCCCGATCGAAGATATGCATCGCAGCAAGTTGCTGCCGTGCAAGAAAATTTTGACGCCGGCGGCGGTCGGAGACGAAAAACCGGATCGCAGCCATGGGCGGGTCCTAAGAAGCGATGGGTAGAAAAGAAACCCCGGGGCCGGAAAAAGAGCGGCAGGAACCCGTGAAATATACCATGGAAGCCGCCATGGATCAACCTTGCCGGTGGCACACGCCGAATCCAGATCACCCGTCGAACCACTTGACGAAGAATTGTTCTTGGACCAAGTTCTTGATGCAAAGGGGAGCGGTAAAAGATGCGCAGGCGCCAGGGGGCCCCATGCAGCAACAACAGCAATTGCCACCTCCACCACCACTCACTGGAGCAAACGCCTTACCGGTGCAGCCTCGGCCAAACGAGCGAGCGGTACCGAGCAGGTTAACCGGGTGGAACAAAACAATGACCAACCACCTCCACCGGCACCTTTAGGCCGGAATGTTTACGAGGACCCGCATCTGTGCATGGTTGTCTTTGTTACTGAGCCAATGGACAGGCAAAGCGTGCATCGCCGTTCCATGGAAGTGAACACCGTGATGCCGGCAGTTCCAAAATACATGCTGTGGTCAGATCAGGAAATCACCTGGTCGTTCAAGGATCACCCCAAAGTCATGCCGAATCCGGGTGGATACGCTCTCGTTATGGACCCAATTATGAAGGGGCCGGAAACTCGAGTAAAATTCAGCAAGGTGTCGATAGACAATGGTAGCAAGCATAAACATCATGTACAAGCACACCATGCGCACGCTGGGCATAACAGAGAATATGCTGTAGCCAACTCACACAACTTTCCATGGGATTGTTCCCGGTTTGTCCTGCGCCCCGATAGGAAAAGTTCGGGTGGATGTGTCGTTTGGAGGACGTGACAATTGTCGTGTTGAGAACCTTGAGTTTGAGGTGGTGGACTTAGATAGTCCCTACCATGCCTTATTGGGGAGACCGGCTTTGGCAGCTTTCATGGCATCAACTCACACGGCCTATCTCAAGATGAAGATGCCGGCACCTCGTGGACCACTAACTGTGGTGGGAAACTATAAAGTCTCAATGGAAATCGCCTCCGCCGGATCAAACCTAGCAGAATCGCTGGTGATCGCGGAGGAGAAAAAGAGAATGCAAACTGCTGTTGCGCTGGCTCAGTCCTCAAAGTTGAGCTTAGCGGCAATGAGTGGAAGCTTGGACTCACCGACATTCAAGCCGACAAATGAGACAAAGGACATTGTGCTGGACCCGGCTTACCCAGAGCGCACCGTTCGTATCGGTGCCGGCCTCAGTCAAGCATAGGAAAGCGCGCTCGTCAGCTTCCTCCGTGAGAATCGGAATATCTTCGCCTGGTCTACTGATGACTTGGTGGGTGTTCCGAGGGAGCTGGCTGAGCACTCTCTAAACGTCCGGAAGGATGCTAAGCCGGTGCGGCAACCTTTGCGCCGGTTCGCTGAAGATAGGAGAAAAATCATTGGAGAAGAAGTAACAAAGCTGCTGGTTGCTGGTTTCATCGTGGAGGTCACGCACACAGAGTGGCTGGCCAATCCGGTGTTGGTCGAAAAGAAAAAAGATGAGAACCTGGAGGCACAACTTGCAAAAGTGTGGCGCATGTGCATCGACTACACCAACCTCAACAAAGCTTGCCCAAGAGACCCTTTCCCTTTGCCCCGAATCGACCAAGTGATTGATTCTACTGCTGGGTGTGAGCTGTTATCTTTCCTGGATGCCTATTCCGGCTTCCACCAAATCCCTCTGAAAAAAGAAGATCAAATAAAAACTGCGTTCATTACCCCGCACGGGGCTTATTGCTATGTTACTATGCCTTTTGGTTTGCGCAACGCTGGTGCAACGTACCAGCGCTGTATGCAAAAATGCTTGTTTGATCAAATCGGAAAGAATGTGCAAGTTTATGTGGATGATATCATGATAAAAACTAAAATAAAAGATACCTTAATCGATGACATCAGGCAAACATTTGATAACCTAAGGCGGTTCCGGATGAAACTCAATCCGGCAAAGTGCACCTTTGGTGTCCCTGCCGGCAAGCTGCTTGGTTTCCTTGTGTCAAGCCGAGGCATTGAGGTTAATCCGGTAAAGATCCGGGCGATAGAAAGAATGACTATCCCGCGAGAACCGAAAGATGTGCAAAAATTTACCGGAAGCTTGGCATCGCTAAGCCGGTTCATAGCGAGGCTAGGAGGAAAGGCCTTGCCGCTATATGCTTTGATGAAAAAATCGGATACTTTCGTCTGGACCACGCAGGCAGACGCAGCGTTTAAAGAATTGAAAAACATGCTCGTAACGGCCCCAATTTTGGCCTCACCCTTGGAAAGAGAACCTATGTTGCTTTATATAGCGGCAACGAACCGGGTGGTTAGTGTTGTGGTAGTGGTGGAAAGAGAAGAGGAAGGAAAAACCGTCCGGAAGGCCGGTATATTACCTGAGCGAGGTGCTCTCCTCATCAAAACAGAACTACCCACACTTCCAAAAAATGACTTATGGCGTGTTTATGGCCGCCACAAAGCTCAAGCATTACTTTGAGGAGCACCCCATGAAGGTGGTGAGCGAGGCACCCATCTCCGATATCATGGGCAACAAGGATGCCAGCGCGGGATTGCAAAATGGGCAATTCAGCTATCACCGTATGTGCCGGTATATGAGAGAAGAGATGCCATAAAATCGCAAGCTTTAGCTGATTTCTTGGTCGATTGGGCGGAGATACAATACAAGCCGCCAGAACACAAAATAGAGTACTGGAAGATGCATTTTGACGGATCCAAGCTCAAGGAGGGCCTAGGTGCCGGTGTAGTACTCACCTCACCAAAAGGAGACCACCTCCGGTATGTTTTACAAGTGCACTTCAGGGCATCAAACAATGTCGCGGAGTACGAAGCTCTGATACATGGGCTCAAGGTTGCAAAAGAAATCGGGGCACTCAGGGTCATTTGCTATGGTGATTCAGATCTTGTGGTGCAACAATGTTCCGGAGATTGGGACGCAAAAGATGCCAACATGGCCTCATACCGGTTCCATGTGCAAAAGATTGCCGGATTCTTCGAAGGTTGTGAGTTTCACCATGTGCCGCGCGCAGAAAATGAGGCCGCGGATACCTTATCCAAGCTAGGTTCGTCTAGGCAAGAAATTCCTCCCGGAATAGCTCTGGCGCACTTGAGAGTCCCATCAATCAAGCCAAGTCCGGAGTCGGAATCAATTTTTGTACCGGAATCACATGTGGTGCCAATGGAGATTGACGGAGGAAACCCGGGGACTCGTACTCGGTAAACTCGGGGATCGCGACGCCCATGCCGGAAGAGGCAATGCTTGTGGACAGCATGGACATAGACATGCCGGTGTTTGTGGTTAGAGAGCCACCATCTTGGGTTAAACCTATTAAGGAATTCCTGATCAACGGCACCTTGCCGGTTGACGAAAATGAATCAAGAAGAATACAGAGAAGGTCCAAAGCTTACACCATCATCAATGGTGAGGTATACAAGAGAAGTGTTACCGGTGTCCTCCAAAGATGTGTGGAGCCGGAAGAAGGAAGAGAAATGCTCGAGGAAATTCATCGAGGAGAGTGCGGGCACCACGCTTCTTCAAGGGCCTTGGTAGCAAAGGTGTTCCGGCATGGGTTCTACGGCCCACAGCCTTAGATAATGCTGAGGATTTGGTAAGGAAATGCAATGGCTGCCAGAGGTATGCTAAGCAAAACCATACCCCAACATCCGGCTTAAAAACCATACCGCTAACTTGGCCTTTTGCTGTTTGGTGCCTGGACATGGTTGGACCGTTCAAAACCGCAAGGGGAAACATGACCCACATCTTGGTAATGGTGGATAAGTTCACCAAGTGGCTGGAAGTGAAGCCTATCGCAAAGTGTGATGGCCACACAGCAGTAAAATTCCTAAAAGATGTAATCCTGCGGTATGGATACCCACATAGTATCATAACTGACAATGGCACAAACTTTGCCCAAGGAGAATTCAAGCGATTTTGTGAAACCAAAAATATCCGGCTGGATTTGTGCTCAGTAGCGCATCCGCAAGGCAATGGCCAAGTTGAGAGAACAAATGCCTTGGTGCTTTCCGATATCAAACCAAGACTCATTGATGCAATGGAAATATCGCCGGGATGTTGGATCGATGAGCTACCATCAGTGCTGTGGAGTCTAAGAACAACTCCGAACCGGTCTACAGGATACACGCCATTCTTCATGGTTTATGGAGCAGAAGCGGTCATACCAACCGACATTCTCCATGATTCCCCAAGGGTGCAGCTCTATACCGAAGAAGAGGTAAAGGAGGCCCGGGAAAATGATGTGGACTTGCTAGAAGAAGCAAGAGAGCTAGCTTTGGCAAGAACAGCCATTTACCAGCAAAACCTCCGACGCTATCATAGCCGGAAGGTAAACCCAAGGGTATTCCAAGAAGGAGACCTGGTTTTACGCCTGGTGCAGCGCACTGAAGGCAGGCACAAGCTGTCCCCCCCATGGGAAGGACCTTTCATTGTGAGCAAGGCTCTCCACAATGATGCATATTACCTAATCGATGCGCAGGAATGGAAGAAGGGAAAGGCGGACAAATCCGGAGACGAGACCAAACGCCCGTGGAACGTAGCCTTGTTGCGTCCTTTCTACTCTTGAAGTTGTGGTGTAAGAAGTTCCTTTTTGTACCTTATGTGCTATGAATAAAAAGATGCCGGAACCTCGAGTGAGTCTCGGGGACTTGTCTTATTAAATTGCATGAAACATGTCTATTTTTTCTGTTTACCGGTTGCTTATTGAACGTTTTTTCTTTCCGGTTTAGTAGTGTGCTAAACCCTACCGGAGTCTTCGACTCTGCTGTTGTCCATAACTTGGCTTCATGGCAAGCAAGATAAACCGGTAGGGGATGAGCACATGAACTGTGGAGAGGGAAACCGGGAA
Source organism: Lolium rigidum (assembly GCF_022539505.1). Lineage (NCBI taxonomy): Eukaryota > Viridiplantae > Streptophyta > Magnoliopsida > Poales > Poaceae > Lolium > Lolium rigidum. Next base: position 300,772,471 of record NC_061514.1, on the reverse strand, counting down.
AGAACAGTCCGGAAAAATTTAACTAACCCCGGTTGTACCGGTTTTTTGCAAAATTTCGAATTATTTCTAAGTTCAAGAAAATGCTTATTTGGTGAAAGAACTTTGTGCTCATATGCCAAAGAACGCCCGAGAAGGCGAGGCGAGTCAAGGCAAAAGAACCAAGTGTGCATCGAATTGGATGCAGAAACAATTTGGAAATCTTTGCAAGTGCAGGATAAAAGCAGAACCAAACGCAAAAACGCTAAGGCAAATTTAAGATAATTAGCTACCGGTATAACCTACCGGCACAAAAAGTTGTACGTCAACCATAAGCGGACTTAAAGTTTTACATCATAAGCCCCGGCATACCGGGGCAGAATTTAACAGAACATTGTTTTAAGCCACACAGGGCCAAGGAGCATGACAGGTAAATCTTAAGGCAGATATTCAAGCAGCAGGAGCTTCCGGAGGAGCGTCGCCAGCACCAGCATCGTCAAGAGGCTCCTCCTCGGCTTCATCTTCCTCCTCGTCAAGATAATCTTGGACGCCGTGAGGGGGAGGGATGAAGGTGCGCATTTCGGCGTACTCCGCGATGCGGTACGCGCGATCCTGCCGTTTGGCGGTAAGGATCGGGTCCAGATCGGTTTCCGCGCCTTCGCGCACTCCGGTGAGGGCATCCAGGTCGAGCTCCGGGTACCAGGAACAAGCGACGCGGAGGACAGAGTCCGCTCCAGCGCGGGCAGCGGAGCACTGCCATTCGCGGATCCTCCTGCCGGCGCCTTTGAGGCGATCACTGATCAGAGAGAAAGTGTCCGGCACCACCTCGCCAGGCCAAAGGGTCTCGAAGAGCTGGGAAGCTACATCAGGAATGTCAGACAAGTTGCGATCAATTGCGCGCATGTGAGACACCCGCGCGTTAAGCGCGACCAGATGGTCATGGGGCGTCCACGGCACGGCAAGATTCGCCTGGCCCTGGGTAGTGCGGCGCGCGTTGACCTTCTTGACAGCATGCGTCTGGGAGTCCGGAAAGAGGCCTGTGCAAAGAAAAAGGCTAAGGAAAAGAATCCGGAAGAAAAAGACTCCGGAAGACAAAGAGACCGGAAGAAAAGATAGCGGAAAGAAAATGAGGTCGAAAGAAAAAATGGTTTGTATGTGATAGTCAAAGAACTCACGATGGGCAAGGGCGTCAGTTTGAAGGATCAGCTGGTTGCATTCCTTGTGCTCTTCCTCCAACCGCGCGGCCTTCTCCTCGGCAGCCTTCCGGGCCTTGGCCAGCTCCTCCAGCTCAGCTCGCAACACCACGGTGGAGTTGCTGGCCTCCTCCAGAGCCTCGTTCATCTTGGCCGCTGCTTCAGCTTCAGCGGCTTCGAGAACCTTGGCATGGTCAAGACCTAGCTGGATAAGCTGGGACTTAAGCTCCTGGTAGCTGGTCTTCTGGGCACTCAGCTCCTCCTGATGCTGTTTAATCAGCTGTTCCTTCTCCACTGCAACCCGGAAAGGAAGGTGTAAACAAGAAGATGTTGGTAAAATTCAAGGTAAAGACAAGTTAGCAGAAGGAAAAAACAAAGTTGTACGTTGGGCGTTGGCGAGCTGCTCTTTGAGAGCATCTATGGAAGCTTCTGGGATCACTGTCAAGCAGAAATTACAAGTGTTAGAAGGAAAAAAGGTTCCGGTAAGAAAGATGCCGGCAGAACAAAAGCTTACCTTGGCACTTGTCGTGTGCCTCAACAAGCTCCCGATGCTCCCATAAGAGCTCCTCAAAGAGGGTCTTCCGAGCGTCAGCCGTGAGCTGTGCAAAGCAAAAAAGGATAGTAAAGATTCGCGCTAAGAACAGAGTTCTTAACCCGAAACTCGGGGACTGGCAGTGCCGGTTTCGCGCGTTCTAAGGTAAGCTTCGCGCTAAGAACAGAGTTCTTAACCCAAAACTCGGGGACTGGCAGTGCCGGTTTCGCGCGTTCTAAGGTAAATTTCGCGCTAAGAACAGAGTTCTTAACCCGAAGCTCGGGGACTGGCAGTGCCGGTTTCGCGCTTAGTTTTCAAAGTTCAAGTTTTGTCCTGAAAGCTGCGCTCTCACCACAAAACTCGGGGACTGGGAAGATAGACAGGAAAGAAACCGGCATAAAACTGAAAGATAGAACAAACCCGGAAAAGAAGGAAACCGGTAACAAGTGAGAAAAGTTAGTAAAGCGTACCATTAGATTGTTCGTGGCGTCATACCACGCACTGTCCAGCTCTTTCACGGCGCAGCGAAGCCGCGTGAAGTGCTCCTCGGAAGACCGGTTCCCAACGGGATCAGGTGCCGGCAACCTATCCTTGCCCAAGCCGCGGGTCGCCGGAGTTATGTCCGCGGCGTTCCACTTCTGGGCATAGGGCAGTAGATGCCCCAGATCCTGGCCCCTGCGCTTAAAATCAGTAATACGGCCAAGAAGACCGGTGGCCTTGGTGACAGTATTCTGGGCGGCCTTGGAGACATGCAGCACCAGGGGCTGCTGGCCGGCAGAAGAGGTGCCGGGAGCCGTCGCTTTCCCCTTGGTGAGCCTAGAAGTCTCCGGGCGGTGGCGCGGCTGAAGCGGCCCCGGAAGGCTGGGCGCTAGGAGCGCTTGGCGGCGGCATGAGGATGGTCCGTGGAGAAGGGGAGCGGTAGGCGCACCACCCGGGTTGGAACCTTCCGGCGCGGAAGACTCCGGCGCGGAAGTTGTCTTTTTCTCAAGGACAGGAGGAGCTGGAGGCTCCGCCTGCCCGGCAACATTTTCTTCTCCGGCACCAGGCGGTGCCGGGCTTGAGTGAGGAGGAGGAGTTGAGGTCCTTGCGGAACCCTCAGATTCTGACGGCCTTGGGCCAAGCTTGAGCGCAGGGCTAAGAAAAAGAAAGAGAGATGGTTAGAAGAAAGCAACCGGAAAAAGAACTTAGCAAAAAAGAGACGAATCAGAGAATGAAAAACTTACCCGGAAGCGGTTGGCATCTGCTTGCGCGCGTAGCGGCGCATGCCCACCTTCTTCTCCCCCAAGGGCTCAGTCCGGAGCGCTTGGAGGGAGGGGCCTGGCTGGAGCCATCGTCGGATGAAGGCCGCTTGTTCTTTTGACCCCGGGCCATGAGCTTGTCCACAAACTCAGAGCCAGCCTCGCGCGCGCAGGGCGGCACGTGCTCATGGATCTGTAAATTGAATGAGGCTAAGAGGCAGTTCGGAGGAAAATGATAATGGAAAGGTAAAAGAAACCGGAAAAGAAAATACCTCAAGCATGACCAAGTCATCAGAGGACCCGGTTGGCTTCGGCGGAGACCGGCCCAGGTGAGATGCCGGGGTCTTGCCCATTTTCAGATCCTTCCAGAAAATGTAAGGGTCTGGGTCGAAGGAGTCAAGGGCGCGTTTCCGGCAAACTCCTCGCCGCTCGGCTTCAATAAGGGGGAAGCGGTCCTTGGCCTGAAACGTGAAAAAGAAGATAAGCAAAAGCAAAAGGTTACCGGCAAAAAACAACCCCAATCGTATAATCCCTTACTTCTTGGGTTGGAGGGTTAGTAGTGCTGAAGGGAAGGAAGCCCCATTCCCAGTTAAAGGGCATAGCAGTTTGGCAAATCTGCTTAGCCTTGAGAACGACGTCCTTTTTGCTAAGAGGAAGGCCTGTGATTTTGGTAGGATCGCCAGGGCCGTACATCTCGCTCATCCTATGCGCACGGCGCTTCAGAGGAAGCACCCGGCGCGAGATAAAAGTGCGGACGATATCATCGGAGCAGATGCCGGTGTCCTTCATCTTCTGCTTCATGAAGTGTATAATCCGGTTGGTCTCGTTGTGAGACTCCTTCGGATTGTAGCCCCAGTTGGTCTTTGCGGGCGGCGCCGGATCAAAAGGAGGCAGACAAATGAGATCTGCGGCGCCGTTGTTCTTCACATAGAAAAACGTCCCTTGCCATAACCGGCAAGACTCGAGGCCGGAAAACTTAAAAAAGGGGCTCCCTTGACGGGAGCTGATGATGCAAGACCCGCATTGCACGGGAGGTTTGGGTGCGGGAATATCTAGGCCCCGAACGGAGTTAATCCGAAGAGCAAAGAAGCGGGCAAACGTCTCACGAGTGGGACGAATGCCTATGTAGGCCTCCATGAAGGTGGTGTAGCAAGAAAGATAAAAGATGGAATTGCCAGGAAGATGGTGAGGTTGGAGCTTGTAGAAATCTAGAAGGTCCAGGAAAAAAGAGGAAGGAGGAAGGCCAAAGCCGCGCTCAAAGTGAGCAAGAAAAACAACGCGTTCGCCGTCCTGGGGATCCGGTACTATTTCATCGTCAGGAATCCGGCAAGTGACTCCTTCCGGAATCCCGCGAGACCGGTATAACCAATCGATCTCGTACTTAGTGACATTGGAGCCCATCCAAGCTCCGCGGGTGATTGGGGAAGGCTCTTCGCCAGATGATTGGCTAGAGCTACTCGAGGTCTCACCGGAGCTATTCGCTTCAAGGTGACTGCCGGATGCTTGGCTAGAGCTACCGGGTTCTAAGTGGCTACCGGAGTCTTGGTGGCTACCGGAATCTTGGTGACTACCGGAACCTTGCTGGCTACCGGATTCCTGCTGGTTGCCGGAATTTGTCTTCATCGAATCTGAAGATGTAGATTCGCCGGAAGATTGTTTGCTATGTCTAGCGGAAGAAGAAGAGGAAGATGCGGAGGAAGATTCCTCGTCAGACATTGGACGGAGGCGAAAGAAACAGAAATCCCACGCTTGGACCCCGCGTGAAGATCTACGAGTAAGAGAAAAATCAAAGAAAAAGGAAGAAATAAGAACACCATAGACCCCGGATCTGAAAAGCGAGCAAATGGCGAGCAAAGCAAGATTAGAACCGACCTCGAGCGTCGCGGTCGTTGAGGGAGACCTTCTCCGGCGAAGAAACGGACCTGCGGTCGCCGACGAGCTCCGCCGACGGCGAGGCGTTGGAGGTGAAGAAGAGGCAGGAATGCAGCGCGCTTGAAGAAGACACCGCAGCGAGTTCTCCGCACGACGAGGTCCGACGGAGACGCGGCGCGAGTTCGCCGGGCGGAGGAACTCGGGCAAGCAGCGGCGGATGAAGAACGGCGAGAGCGCGGAGGCGAGGAGCACTATGCGCGAAGGTAGGGGAATGCGAAGAAGAGGAAGAAGAAGGGACAAGTTGAGCTTATAAAGGAGAGAGAAAGTGGGCCGAAAACCGCTGGGCTTACGCGCTTCGCCTCGCGGCCCGCGACGGTTCGCGTCGCTAGTCGCCACGTGGCATAGAGATACACGCGAAAGAGAGAAGGCCACTCGGAGGCGCACACGGAATGCGAAGCGGTGAGTGGGATCTGCAGCGGTGCATTAAATGGGCGCGCGAGGGTCAATACGAAGTGACAACTGACACTGTCGCGACAGTCACAGTGCGCATGTCTCTGACAGGCACGGAACCCGATATATTCTCGACCTCGTCGAGGAGAGACTTAAGGACTAAGATACCGGAGAGAAAGATGCCGGAGAATGCCTTACAAGCAGAGAAAGTGTGAGTCCGGGCAAAGATGCCGGATTCGAGCCAAGGGCTAAGAAAGTTAAACCGGTATCCAAAGATACGAAAACCTGGCATGGTCTGTTGGATAGAATCCGCCAGACTATACCAGCTTCGGGGACTAATGTTGGGGGGATGACCCCCGGTATGCCAAAGGTGTGCCATACCGGATGGTTTCACCCTTCAAGATACCGGTTTAATGTTCATACCGGGATAGGAAGATAGAGTTTGGCTAAGTGAAGCTAAGCCGGTATCCCCAAGAGGGGTATACCGAAACCAGGAAGGAAAGGTACCGGCGCTCCAGAAGGAAGGGCGTGTCGGCTGACTGGTCAAAGATTCCGTCAGGAGCTAAAAGACAAGGATGAGCTAAGCAAAGTAGCTTTAAACGAAGGCTTGAAGACAAAGAAGAGGATGACGGTCAAAGAAGCCGGAAGACGTCATCCTTCATGTTTAAAGAAGACCCCGGCGTCATCTGTGATTAAAGTAGCTTTATAAAGTATCTTTGTAAAGTAGTTTGTCTAGTCAAAGATCCCATTAGGGTTTCTTGTTACAGTAAGCCACCCTCTCCCCTATATAAGGAGAGGGGGCAGCTTCTTTCATATGCGCGATCCATAGAAGGGAGAAAAACCCGTAACCTGTCTTAAGATCAATGAACATGGTGATCTAGAGCGAGTTCGTCCTTGTGTCTTTCTTCTTCTACCTCGGCCTTGGCCAAGTTCTTGAGGAAAGCATCCGGAAGTTCGTCCATCTAGTCACAAACCCTCCCCCGAATCCTCTAGCGTCCATTCGGCCCCAAGATAAGCCATCCCATGGCATCTGTCCGTTCACCACGACGACAGTGGTCTACTAATTACAACTGTTTTGTAAAGAGGTGCTCTATAAGTATACCCCTCTCTTCATTGATGCATTTGTGGTCTACATGATGGTACTCTTAAATATATGGGTGTGGCTCCTCAACACATAATGTGGGGGTATTATTGTGTTAAAGTTGAAGGCTTGATCAACTATAGGTTCACTTCTCTAGTTACATTACTAGGTACTCCGGTTGGCTATGTTGTGATGAACACATTGTGTTCCGTTGTTCGGTGAAGACAAAAGTAGAACTATGGTATGCTTATGTTTAAGAGCAAGCGAGGGTTTAGCTTGAGATGTTAAAATTCAGATTTGAACTATTTTTTGATATGGAAATTTGAAATATATATGGTACTGTATATGATTATGTATAACAACAAGCGATGAAAGGGCTGATGCTCCTATTCCTTGTCGGCGGGAGGACTATGTGTGCGGCGACTTGAGCCAAATTAGAAGGCCATAGCTATGTTGATTGGTCCTTGAAGTTGGAGGGGGTAGGATTTCGGATGAGCGGAGTGGGGGAAGTTGTTGCTCATGGAACAAAAGTCCTTAAAATAATAATGTTGGTATATACAAGGTATATACTTGTACTATTTTAGTACTATAATAAGTATATCGGGTTCATCAAAAAGAAAATTATCTCGGGTTCACAACCACGTGGGGTCAAGGTGAGGGAAAGTTGGTCAATACCTCTTACCGCTATATCCCCGCCCCAAGTTCTAATGCGCAAGTGCTGTTATTTTTTTAAAGGGAAATAGTGGTTCCTCTCCCCCGGAAACATGCCCCGCATCTCCACCTCCTAGTATCGTAGTACTACTACTGCATCTTCTCCAAAAAAAAACCTCTTCTGTCTCTTTCTCCCGTTCACCCCTCTCTCCCTTGCATTAGATTACCGACTCCAATGAAGCAGAAGCGTAAGGTTGAGGAGATTCCTGATTGCTACCACCAGTCCATGGGGTGGGGCAACCTCCACTACCCACTGGTGGAGAACATAGCCGAGCGGGCGGATATCCTCGACGATCGGTCGCCTCGCTCGAGGCATGATCGGCATGCGGCATGCCATCCGCGGAGCGCATAAGGTTCCGTTCGGTTTACCGAGCCCTGCTCCACTGCGACCCCGAGACATGGCCAGACGACCGCGACAATACTGTAAGAGTATTTATTTATTTACTCATCTCGTTTCAGCTTGTGTTTTTTCAATCAACTTTTCTTATTGCCAAACATCATGCATGAATTTAGACTCAACATCATCACCTGATTTGGGAGTACTGTAAGGTTTTCTGCCTTCACTATGCACATGTACTCTTCGGAATTGCTTTATTTATCCATTACATCTGTGCTTCAGTTCTGCACAATCCGCTCTTCATTCTGTCGAATACCTTGCATGCATAGACAATTCTGAAACAAATCCTATTTGCAGGGCATTCACGCGTTGTCGATGCCATTAGACAAGCCGACAGTTCCAGCATTTATCCATACCAAGGAGGAACTGGATGGACATGGACCCATGCACTAGGTGGGTTGTAACGGCGACTGGGTGGCATTTGTCCAGCAGGACGGGCACTTGACGATCCGCAACATATACATATCAGATACTATTATACCTCTTCCATCTCTGCAAGATGCAGAAATTTCTTTGGGCCCTATGATACGTCTCCAACGTATCGATAATTTCTTATGTTCCATGCCACATTATTGATGTTATCTACATGTTATATACACATTATATGTCATATTTATGCATTTTCTGGAACTAACCTATTAACAAGATGCCGAAGAGCCGATTCTTTGTTTTACGTTGTTTTTGGTTTCAGAAATCCTAGTAAGGAAATATTCTCGGAATTGGACGAAATATTCGCCCAGGGTCCTATTTTTGCACGAAGCTTCCAGAAGTCCGAAGACGAGACGAAGAGGGGCCACGAGGGGGCCACACCCTAGGCGGCGCGGCCCCCCTTGGCCGCGCGGCCCTGTAGTGTGGGGCCCTCGTGCCGCCTCTTGACCTACCCTTCCGCCTACTTAAAGCCTCCGTGACGAAACCCCCAGTACCGAGAGCCACGATACGGAAAACCTTCCAGAGACGCAGCCGCCGCCAATCCCATCTCGGGGGATTCAGGAGATCGCCTCCGGCACCCTGCCGGAGAGGGGATTCATCTCCCGGAGGACTCTACGCCGCCATGCTCGCCTCCGGAGTGATGAGTGAGTAGTTCACCCCTGGACTATGGGTCCATAGCAGTAGCTAGATGGTTGTCTTCTCCTTATGTGCTTCATTGTTGGATCTTGTGAGCAGCCTAACATGATCAAGATCATCTATCTCGTAATACTATATGTTGTGTTTGTCGGGATCCGATGGATAGAGAATACTATGCTATGGTAATTATCAATCTGATGTTTATGTGTTGTTTAAGATCTTGCATGCTCTCCGTTATTAGTAGAGGCTCGGCCAAGTTTTTACTCTTAACTCCAAGAGGGAGTATTTATGCTCGATAGTGGGTTCATGCCCGCATTGATACCGGGACAAGTGACGAGAAAGTTCTAAGGTTGTGTTGTCTTGTTGCCACTAGGGATAAAACATTGATGCTATGTCCGAGGATGTAGTTGTTGATTACATTACGCACCATACTTAATGCAATTGTCTCGTTGTTTGCAACTTAATACCGGAGGGGTTCGGATGATAACTCGAAGGTGGACTTTTTAGGCATAGATGCGGTTGGATGGCAGTCTATGTACTTTGTCGTAATGCCCAATTAAATCTCACTATATTTACCATGTCATGTATGTGCATCGCGGTGCCCTCTTTATTTGTCAATTGCCCGACCGTAATTTGTTCACCCAACATGCTTTTATCTTATGGGAGAGACACCTCTAGTGAACTGTGGACCCCGGTCCAATTCTCTTTCTCGAAATACAATCTCATCGCAATACTTGTTTTACTGTTTTCTTGCAAACAATCATCTTCCACACAATACGGTTAATCCTTTGTTACAGCAAGCCGGTGAGATTGACAATCTCACTGTTTCGTTGGGACAAAGTACTTGGTTTGTGTTGTGCAGGTTCCACGTTGGCGCCGGAATCCCGGTGTTGCGCCGCATCACATTTCGCGACCATCAACCTTCAACGTGCTTCTTGGCTCCTCCTGGTTCGATAAACCTTGGTTTCTTTCTGAGGGAAAACTTGCCGCTATGCGCATCATACCTTCCTCTTGGGGTTCCCAACGGACGTGTACATCTACGCGCATCAAGCACTATTTCTGGCGCCGTTGCCGGGGAGATCAAGACACGCTGCAAGGGGAGTCTCCACTTCTCAATCTCTTTACTTTGTTTTTGTCTTGCTTTATTTTATTTACTACTTTGTTTGCTGCACCTAAACAAAACACACAAATATTAGTTGCTAGTTTTACTTTATTTACTGTCTTGCTCTATATATCGAAAACACAAAAAAAATTAGTTACTTGCATTTACTTTATCTAGTTTGTTTTATTTACTACTGCTAAAATGGCCAACCCTGAAAACACTAAGTTGTGTGACTTCACAACCACTAATAATAATGATTTCCTATGCACACCTATTGCTCCACCTGTTACTACAGCAGAATTCTTTGAAATTAAACCTGCTTTACTAAATCTTGTCATGAGAGATCAATTTTACGGTATTAGTTACGATGATGCTCGCTGCCCATCTTAATAATTTTGTTGAACTATGTGAAATGCAAAAGTACAAGGATGTAGATGGTGATATTATTAAATTGAAATTGTTTCCTTTCTCATTAAGAGGAAGAGCTAAAGATTGGTTGCTATCTTTGCCTAAGAATAGCATTGATTCATGGACTAAATGCAAGGATGCTTTTATTGGTAGATATTATCCTCCCGCTAAAATTATATCTTTGAGAAGTAGCATAATGAATTTTAAGCAATTAGATACTGAACATGTTGCTCAAGCTTGGGAGAGAATGAAATCTTTGGTAAAGAATTGCCCAACCCATGGATCGACTACTTGGATGATCATCCAAACCTTCTATGCAGGACTAAATTTTTCTTCGCGGAATTTATTGGATTCAGCTGCTGGAGGTACCTTTATGTCCATCACATTGGGGGCGGCTACAAAACTTCTTGATGATATGATGATAAATTACTCTGAATGGCACACAGAAAGAGCTCCACAAGGTAAGAAGGTAAATTCTGTTGAAGAAACCTCCTCCTTGAGTGATAAGATTGATGTGATTATGTCTATGCTTGTGAATGGTAGATCTAATGTTGGTCCTAATAATGTTCCCTTAGCTTCATTGGTTGCTCAAGAAGAAAATGTTGATGTGACTTTCATTAAAAATAATAATTTCAACAACAATGCTTATCAGAACAATTCTGGTAATAACTATAGGCCATATCCTTCTGCTAATGGTAATGGTTATGGTAATTCTTATGGGAATTCTTACAACAATAATAGGAGTGTACCCCCTGGTCTTGAAGCTATGCTTAAAGAATTTATTAGTACACAAACTGCTTTTAACAAATCTGTTGAGGAAAAGCTTAATAAAATTGATATTCTTGCTTCTAGAGTTGATAGACTTGCCTCTGATGTTGATCTTTTAAAATTGAAAGTTATGCCTAATAATGATATTGATAATAAGATTACTACTACAGCAAATGCCATCCAAGTTAGAATTAATGAGAATATAAGATTAATGGCTGAACTGCGTGCTAGGTGGGATAGAGAAGAAAATGAAAAACTAGCTAAAGAGAATAATGTAGCTAAAGTTTGGACTATTACCACCACTAGTAATGTTGATTCCTCACATGTTGCTGCACATCCTACTATCAATGGTAAAATAATTGGTGTTGGCAATGTTTCTACTCCTAGTGCAAAGCGTACAAAACTGCTCGAAATTGCTAAAAGCTGCTTGAAACTGCTTGTGATAAAGCTGCTGAAATTTTTTCCAACCTTGGGAATGATGATCCCATTGCTGTAGCTCATAATGATTTAGATTTTGATGATTGCCACATCTCTTAAGTTATAAAGTTCTTGCAAAAACTTGCTAAGAGTCCTAATGCTAGTACTATAAATTTGGCTTTCACAAAACATATTACAAATGCTCTCATAAAAGCTAGAGAAGAGAAACTAAAACGCGAAACTTCTATTCCTAGAAAGTTAGAAGATGGTTGGGAGCCCATCATTAAAATGAGAGTCAATGGTTTTGATTGTAATGCTTTATGTGATCTTGGTGCAAGTATTTCTGTTATGCCTAAGAAAGTCTATGATATGCTTGACTTGCCACCATTGAAGAATTGTTATTTGGATGTTAATCTCGCTGATAATGCTAAAAAGAAACCTTTGGGGAGAGTTGATAATGTTCATATTATGGTTAACAATAACCTTGTCCCCGTTGATTTTGTTGTCTTGGATATTGAATGCAATGCATCTTGTCCCATTATATTGGGAAGACCTTTTCTTCGAACCGTTGGTGCTACTATTGATATGATGGAAGGTAATATTAAATATCAATTTCCTCTCAAGAAAGGTATGGAACACTTCCCTAGAAAAAGAATGAAGTTACCTTATGACTCTATTATTAGAGCAAATTATGATGTTGATGCTTCATCTCTCGATAATACTTGAATACACTTTCTGCGCCTAGCTGAAAGGCGTTAAAGAAAAGCGCTTATGGGAGACAACCCATTGTTTTTTTTACTACAGCACTTTGTTTTATATTTGAGTCTTGGAAGTTGTTTACTACTGTAGCAACCTCTCCTTATCATGTTTTTGTGCCAAGTAAAGTCTCTATAGTAAGGTTCATACTAGATTTGGATTACTGCGCGAGAGACAGATTTCTTTGCTGTCATGAATCTGGGTCTAATTCTCTGTAGGAAACTCAGAAAATTATGCCAATTTACGTGAGTGATCCTCAGATATGTACGCAACTTTCATTAGTTTTGAGTTTTTCCATTTGAGCAAGTCTGGTGCCATTTTAAAATTCGTCTTTACGAACTGTTCTGTTTTGACAGATTCTGCCTTTTATTTCGTATTGCCTCTTTTGCTATGTTGGATAAATTTCTTTGATCCATTAATGTCCAGTAGCTTTATGCATTGTCCAGAAGTGTAAAGAATGATTGTGTCACCTCTGAACATGTAAATTTTTATTGTGCACTAACCCTCTAATGAGTTTGCTTGAAGTTTGGTGTGAAGGAAGTTTTCAAGGATCAAGAGAGGAGTATGATATACTATGATCAAGAGGAGTGAAAGCTCTAAGCTTGGGGATGCCCCGGTGGTTCACCCCTGCATATTCTAAGAAGACTCAAGCGTCTAAGCTTGGGGATGCCCAAGGCATCCCCTTCTTCATCGACAACATCATCGAGTTCCTCCCCCGAAACTACATTTTTATTCCGTCACATCTTATGCACTTTGCTTGGAGCGTCGGTTTGTTTTTGTTTTTGTTTTTGTTTGAATAAAGTTGGATCCTAGCATTCACTTTGTGGGAGAGAGACATGCTCCGCTGTTGCATATGGACAAATATGTCCTTAGGCTTTACTCATAATATTCAAGGCGAAGTTTCTTCTTCGTTAAATTGTTATATGGTTGGAATTGGAAAATGCTACATGTAGTAATTGCTATAATGTCTTGGATAATGTGATACTTGGCAATTTTTGTGCTCATGTTTAAGCTCTTGCATCATATACTTTGCACCCATTAATGAAGAAATACTTAGAGCTTGCTAATTTGGTTTGCATATTTGGTTTCTCTAGAGTCTAGATAATATCTAGTATTGAGTTTTGAACAACAAGGAAGACGGTGTAGAGTCTTATAATGTTTTCAATATGTCTTTTATGTGAGTTTTGCTGTACCGTTCATCCTTGTGTTTGTTTCAAATAACCTTGCTAGCCTAAACCTTGTATCGAGAGGGAATACTTCTCATGCATCCAAAATACTTGAGCCAACCACTATGCCATTTGTGTCCACCATACCTACCTACTACATGGTATTTTCCGCCATTCCAAAGTAAATTGCTTGAGTGCTACCTTTAAACAATTCAAAATTTATCATCTCTTATTTGTGTCAATGTTTTATAGCTCATGAGGAAGTATGTGGTGTTTTATCTTTTGATCTTGTCATTTACTTCGGACGAGACTTTCACAATGGACTAGTGGCTTCATCCGCTTATCCAATAACTTTGCATAAAGAGCTGGCAAAGGGGTTCCCAGCCCCAATTAATTAACTTCATTAATAATTCTCTTCACATGTGTTGCTACGATTCATCGGTAAGCAACTTAATTTTGCAAATAGACACTCCTCCATGGTATGTGAAAAGTTGGTCGGCACCCGATGGAATCGGTTAGCCATGGCTTGAGAAAGCAAAGGTGGGGAGGAGTGTCATCATAATAAAAATAAAATAAAAAGGCACTCCTTCATGGTATGAGATTGTTGGCAGGCACCCGATGGAATCGGTTAGCCATGGTTTGTGAAAGAAAGGTTGGAAGGAGTGCCACCCCACTAAAATACATGTGTAAACAAAAGAGAAGAGGGATGATCTACCACGGTGGTAGAAATGACGTCCTTCATGGGAGCCGCTCTTGAAAGTCTGGTTGATAAGGTAGTTAGAGTACCCATTACCATTCGTTGACAACAACAAACACCTCTCAAAACTTCATTTTTATGCTCTCTTGATGTTTTTAAAATCAAAGCTCTAGCACAAATATAGCAATCGATGCTTTCCTCTTTGAAGGACCATTCTTTTACTTTTATGTTGAGTCAGTTTACCTATCTCTCTCCACCTCAAGAAGCAAACACTTGTGTGAACTGTGCATTGATTCCTACATACTTGCATATTGCACTTGTTATATTACTCTATGTTGACAATATCCATGAGATATACATGTTACAAGTTGAAAGCAACCGCTGAAACTTAATCTTCCTTTGTGTTGCTTCAATACCTTTACTTTGATTTATTGCTTTATGAGTTAACTCTTATGCAAGACTTATTGATGCTTGTCTTGAAGTACTATTCATGAAAAGTCTTTGCTTTATGATTCACTTGTTTACTCATGTCATTACCATTGTTTTGATCGCTGCATTCATTACATATGCTTTACAAAAAGTATGATCAAGATTATGATGGCATGTCACTTCGAAATTATCTTTGTTATCGTTTTACCTGCTCGGGACGAGCAGAACTAAGCTTGGGGATGCTGATACGTCTCCAACGTATCGATAATTTCTTATGTTCCATGCCACATTATTGATGTTATCTACATGTTATATACACATTATATGTCATATTTATGCATTTTCTGGAACTAACCTATTAACAAGATGCCGAAGAGCCGATTCTTTGTTTCTGTCGTTTTTGGTTTCAGAAATCCTAGTAAGGAAATATTCTCGGAATTGGACGAAATCTTCGCCCGGGGTCCTATTTTTGCACGAAGCTTCCGAAGTCCGAAGACGAGACGAAGAGGGGCCACGAGGGGGCCACACCCTAGGGCGGCGCGGCCCCCCTGGCCGCGCGGCCACGTGGTGTGGGGCCCTCGTGCCGCCTCTTGACCTACCCTTCCGCCTACTTAAAGCCTCCGTGACGAAACCCCCGGTACCGAGAGCCACGATACGGAAAACCTTCCAGAGACGCAGCCGCCGCCAATCCCATCTCGGGGGATTCAGGAGATCGCCTCCGGCACCGTGCCGGAGAGGGGATTCATCTCCCGGAGGACTCTACGCCGCCATGGTCGCCTCCGGAGTGATGAGTGAGTAGTTCACCCCTAGACTATGGGTCCATAGCAGTAGCTAGATGGTTGTCTTCTCCTTATGTGCTTCATTGTTGGATCTTGTGAGCTGCCTAACATGATCAAGATCATCTATCTGTAATACTATATGTTGTGTTTGTCGGGATCCGATGGATAGAGAATACTATGCTATGGTAATTATCAATCTGATGTTTATGTGTTATTTAAGATCTTGCATGCTCTCCGTTATTAGTAGAGGCTCTGGCCAAGTTTTTACTCTTAACTCCAAGAGGGAGTATTTATGCTCGATAGTGGGTTCATGCCTGCATTGATACCTGGGACAGTGACGAGAAAGTTCTAAGGTTGTGTTGTGCTTGTTGCCACTAGGGATAAAACATTGATGCTATGTCCGAGGATGTAGTTGTTGATTACATTACGCACCATACTTAATGCAATTGTCACGTTGTTTGCAACTTAATACCGGAGGGGTTCGGATGATAACACTGAAGGTGGACTTTTTAGGCATAGATGCAGTTGGATGGCGGTCTATGTACTTTGTCATAATGCCCAATTAAATCTCACTATATTTACCATGTCATGTATGTGCATCGCGGTGCCCTCTTTATTTGTCAATTGCCCGACTGTAATTTGTTCACCCAACATGCTTTTATCTTATGGGAGAGACACCTCTAGTGAACTGTGGACCCCGGTCCAATTCTCTTTACTGAAATACAATCTACTGCAATACTTGTTTTACTGTTTTCTTGCAAACAATCATCTTCCACACAATACGGTTAATCCTTTGTTACAGCAAGCCGGTGAGATTGACAATCTCACTGTTTCGTTGGGACAAAGTACTTGGTTTGTGTTGTGCAGGTTCCACGTTGGCGCGGAATCCCTGGTGTTGCGCCGCATCACATTTCGCGACCATCAACCTTCAACGTGCTTCTTGGCTCCTCCTGGTTCGATAAACCTTGGTTTCTTTCTGAGGGAAAACTTGCCGCTGTGCGCATCATACCTTCCTCTTGGGGTTCCCAACGGACGTGTACATCTACGCGCATCACCCTACTAGTGAATGGTGGCATGGCAGCCCACCATTCCTGTTCAAATACAAAATAGATAAAAGTTTGGAACTGCTCAAAGTACGGATCGTCAAGAGGCCGTACAAAGATGATCTAGCAGGGCCATGGCATTACGAGGTAATCGTTGTATTTGACGAATTGATCGCTATCCTACAAGCGCCCCTAGAAAAGGAGTGGAATATCCTGAGAAACCCTGAATTCTTTGATAGAAACAGCTATGTCAATGCCATGGGCATTCCTGGATATGGTACAAGTTCACACCTACATCGTGTATACGCAGTTACATATCCGTATGGAGATGTTCTGGTTTGGGAACCATATACCTGTGGTGAGTCTTTGTTTTATGTCTTAACTAGTAAATGGCATGCTGCACATGTTGGCCAATTACGATTCGCAATACTGATGTATAAAAGTTGCGTTCTAAATGTTGTTCAAACTTTCAATACAACTAATAATTTGGTTATACCATCAAAATAAGTGTGAGCATACAGTTTATAAATATGAACAAAAATTTGGAACCTTTCTTAATCACTATCAAGTGGGACGTGTGATATCGGTGTGAGACTCGCTCTGATTTTTCTTCATAATGGAAACATGACGGTTCTAGAAACACGTGGACACTGGTGTGGTATTTTTTTCACGCGAATACCTCTAATCCCAACCGTTAGATTTTGGACACCAACAGTTGGAATTGCTGCTACATGTCTTGTTAAAAACTGGTGCCTTATAGTAGTAGAAAATAGAAGATAGAAGAGAAGAGATAATTTTCAGTGTAGTTCCTACTTGCTGCATTGTGGTTGATCTTTGTGCATTGCAGGGACACATGCAGCCCCGCGTCTCATTGACGCCCCTGTCATTGAAGATGAAGAAGCGGAAGTGGCTGCAATTTTCGCTCAAATCGAGGGAGATCTTTGTCATGGAAGATGATGAAGCAAATGTTGCTCAAGGCGATGGAGGTGCCGATGAAGATAATGATGCTTGATGAAGAAGAATTAGAAGAAGAAGAATTAGAAGAAGACGAATTCGATGATGAAGAATTAGATGATGAAGAATTAGATGATGATGGTGATAATCATAATTATGAAGATGAAGATGTATTTCTTGGATTTTCAGACCAGCGCACTTGGTTCCTGGCACCAATGAGAGCAGAGTCCATTACTGGTGAATCTGATCTCGCGTGGATTCAGGTTAAAGGTTATCGGCCCATCCTCGGTCCTCCAATATTACATATGGGTAACAAGCTGAGGTCTTATCCTTTGGTACGGTGCTACGTTTTCTTGAGATCTGCCCATACCTTGGACCCTGTAGAAGAGGCAAGGTGGAAAGATTGAACAATTTGAAGGGGCGTTCTTTATTTCTTGGACTCAATCACCCAATTTTCATGCTACCCCCGCCAATCGACGCAGAGGCTGCAGAACCAGATTTCCAATTGTTCAAACCTGATTGTGTCTTTGCTACCCACAATCGCGCCCGTGATACATGGATACGCCCAAGGCCAAATTGGTGCGGAATGCACGTCAATGGAGGTCTGCCATAGGCTCAAGATTGCGGTACAAAAAAGAGAAGATTGAACATAGAGCCGAAGCACCCATGTGGTTCGTCCCAACACTTCCACCTGTTTTTCCTTGAGAAATAAGAGACAGATGGTGACCTTATTTTATAGAGAAAACATAGTGTTCGTGAACTTAACCTCATGAACATTCACTGTTCGGTTTTTGCTGAAATCAAAATTTTGCAGAGATGAAGATCTTTGTTTGAATCCCGTGCTGAACATATTTTTCACAAATTAGCTACCCGTATTGTGATGAATACATGTTGGTTTGTTGTTTGGTGCAGTAGCAGACATGAAGATCTTTGTCCTGAATACCACAATGGACATCTTTTTTTTCTTCAAAAATTAGCTAAGCTCACGCTATTAGGCGCAAATGCCTATTAAGAGATTTGGTGCTCTTGGGCACCAGTGCTCCTGCTATTTTAGAAAAAATAAAAAATATATTTATTTGTTCAAAAAATTAGAAAAAAAATCATGGAGTAGCTAACGAATTGTCCCATAAACGTGCAAAATTTCAGTTTCAAATACAAAAAATTCTGGGCTACACAAAAGTAACAAACGTGTGGATCTGGGTATGCATATTTCAAATCTCCAAATTTCAAAAGATTTTGTCTTTTTTGTGTAGTCTACAATATAAAGAATGTCATATTAAAATTTTACACGCTTGTAGGTTACTTTATTTATTATGTCTACATTTATTTTCAGATTTTTTTGAAACAAATATGTATGATATTTGATTTTTTTTTAAACAGCAGGAGCACTGGTGCCCATTAGCCAAAGACACTTTTCGCAAATGCATTCAATAAAGGAACGGATGGTGACCTTATTTTATAGAGAAACCATAGTGTTTGTGAACTTAAAGTCATGAACACACGCTGTTCGGTTTTTGGTGAAATCAAAATTTAGCAGAGATGAAGATCTTTGTTTGAATCCCGTGATGAACACATTTTTCCTAAATTAGCTACCAGTATTGTGATGAATACATGCCGGTCTGTTTTTCGGTGGAGTTGCAGACATGCAGTGGATCGAAAGAAACGGCAAAGTAGCCAGAAATCAGGGGTCCAATATAAATTCGAGAAAGGAAACGTTTATTCAACAGTCATGCTGACATGTGGGACGTATCTTGCAGCCGCGGGCTCAACATTTATCATTCAGAGAGGATGACATGTGGGACCCACAAACCAGCATCGTTCTCGACGTTTCTCAAAGGGGGCAGGAGATCGAAAGAAAAAGGCAAGTAGCTCGAAATCAGGTGTCCAAAAAATCCAAGAAAGGAAAGGTTTATCGCACAAAGAGGCTGACATATTGTACCCAGTTTGCAGCAGCGTCATCAACGTTTCAAAGGCGGTGAAGTTCGAAAGAAAAAGGCAAATAGCCAGAAATTAGGGGTCAAAAATAAATCCAGCAAAGGAAACTTTTATCGTACAAAGAGGCTGACATGTGGGACCCAGCCAGCAGCGTCCTCAACGTTTCTAAGGTGGCAGGCAATGGAAAAAAGGCAAATAGCCAGAAATTAGGGGTCAAAAATAAATGCAACAATAGAAACTCTTATTGTTCATAGAGGTCGACATGTTGGACCCATGAGCCGACGGGGCCCTCAACGTTTCAAAGGCGTCACGGGATCAAAAGAAAAGAACCAAGTAGTCATTAATTAGGTGTCAAAAATAAATCCAAGAAAGTAAATGTTTTACTTTTCATAGAGGCTGTCATATGGGACCCATGAGCCAGCAGCGTCCTCAACGTTTCTAAGGCGGTTGGGGATCGAAAAAAAAAGCGAAGTAGCCATTAATTAGGGGTCAACAATAAATCCAAGAAAAGAAATGTTTATTGTTCTTAGAGGCTGACATGTGGGAGCTATGCGCCAGCAGCGTCCTCATCGTTTCAAAGGCGGTCGAGGATCCAAAGAAAAAGGCAAATAGCCAGAAATTAGGGGTAAAAAAATCCAAGAAAAGAAATATTATTGTTCATAGAGGCTGGCATGTGGGACCCATGAGCCGGCGAGCGTCCACAATTTCAAAGGCGGCACAGGATCGAAAGAAAAAGGCAAGTGACCAAAAATCGGGGGTAAAAAATCCAAGAAAAAAACTTTATTGTACATAGAGGATGACATGCGGGTCCCATGAGCCAACAACTTACTCGACGTTTCAGAGGGCCGAGGCGGCATGAGATCGAAAGAAAAAGGAAAGTGACCAAATATCAGGAGCCAAAAATAATCCAAGAAAAGAAACTTTTATTGTACCTTTGAGAGTCGGCATGAGATTGAAAGAAAAAGGCAAGTGACCAAATATCAGGAGCCAAAAACCTAGAAAAAAACTTTTATTGTACATAGAGTATGACATGCGGGTCCCATGACGCTGCAGCATCCTCAACGTTTCCAAGGCGGCAGGGGATCAAAAGAAAAAGGAAGTAGCCAAAAAGCAGAGGGTGAAAAAAATCGAAGAAAAGAAACTTTTATTGTTCATAGTGGATGACATGTGGGACCCATGAGGCAGCGAGCATCCTCAACGTTTCCAAGCGAGCAGGGGATCGAAAGAAAAAGGAAATAGCCAAAAATCAGAGCGTGAAAAATAATCCAAGAAAAGAAACTTTTATTTTACATAGAGGATGACATGTGGGTCCCATTTTGCAGACAGCGGTCTCAACGTTTCAAATGCGGCTTGAGATCAAAAGAAAACGAAAGTAGCCCGAAATTAGGGGGAATAAAACTCCAAGAAAAGAAAGTTTATTGTACATAGAGGATGACATACGGGTCCCAAGGCGGCAGGGGAACAAAAGAAAAAGGAAATAGCCAAAAATCAGAGGGTGAAAAAAAAATCCAAGAAAAAGAAACTTTTAGAGTTCATAGTTCATAGAGGATGACATGCGGGTCCCATGAGGCAGCAGCGTCCTCAACGTTTCCAAGGCGGCACACAGGACCAAAAGAAAAAGGATGTATCCCTGCTGGGCCTTTTGATCAAAAATAATCCAAGATAAGGAAGATATAAATTGGGGCTGCCTGGCCATCTGGGCCTTCTAACCTGCTGGACGTCTTTTGACTCGTACAATTTCAGCCCACTCCAAAACAAGAAAGTCCTATGCTTCGCAAAAACAAAACAAAAACAAGGAGATTCATATTAGTTCGTTTATGTAAAAATAAAGATTTAATTTATCCGTTTGCAATAGCTCAGAGCGAAATACACTTTTTATTGTCCGCAAAATAATCAAGATATCACATGTTTCTTGTACGGGGAGGCTGACATCGGGACCCATGAGCCAGCAGCATCGTCAAAGTTTTAAAGGCGGCAGGGGATCGAAAGAAAAAATAAATCAAAAATCAGTTGGTAAAAAAATCGAAGAAAAGAAACATTTATCGTTCTGAGAGGATGACATGCGGGACCCATGTGGCAGCAGCATCCTCAACGTTTCCAAGGCAGCACGGGATCCAAAAAAAGGCAAAATAGCCGGAAATTAGGGGTCAAAATAACTCCAAGAAAAGAAAGGTTTATCGTCCATAGAGGCTGACATGTGGGACCCATTAGCCAGCAGATTCTTCAACGTTCAAAGGCGGCAGGGGATCAAAAGAAAAAGGAAGTAGCCAGAAATTAGGGGTAAAAAATAACTCCAACAATGAAAACTTTTATTGTTCATAGAGGATGACATGCGGGACCCATGAGCCAGCAGCTTCCTCAACGTTTCAAAGGCGGCATGGGAT
Organism: Lolium rigidum; assembly: GCF_022539505.1. Taxonomy (NCBI): domain Eukaryota; kingdom Viridiplantae; phylum Streptophyta; class Magnoliopsida; order Poales; family Poaceae; genus Lolium; species Lolium rigidum. The sequence continues at coordinate 300,751,118 of NC_061514.1, read as the reverse complement.
CGAAAGAAAAAGGCAAGTGACCAAATATCAGGAGCCAAAAATAATCCAAGAAAAGAAACTTTATTGTACATAGAGGATGACATGCGGGTCCCATTTAGCAGCAGCGGTATCACCGTTTGAGATGCGGCAGGAGGTCGAAAGAAAAAAGGCAAGTGACCAAATATCAGGAGCCAAAAAAATCCAAGAAAAGAAAGTTTTATAGTACATAGAGGATGACATGCGGGTCCCATTTTGCAGCAGATGTATCACCGTTTGAGAGGCCGCAGGGATCGAAAGAAAAAGGCAAGTGACCAAATATGAGGTGCCAAAAATAATCAAAGAAAAGAAAGTTTTCAACGTTTCAAAGGCGGCAGGGGATCAAAAGAAAAAGGAAGTAGCCGGAAATTAGGGGTCAAAAATAACTCCAAGAAAGGAAACTTTTATTGTTCATAGAGGATGACATGCGGGACCCAAGCGCCAGCAGCTTCCTCAACGTTTCAAAGGCGGCATGAGATCGAAAGAAAAAGGCAAGTGACCAAATATCAGGACCCGAAAATAATCCAAGAAAAGAAATTTACTGTACATAGAGGATGACATGTGGGACCCATTTTGCACAGGACCAAAAGAAAAATGAAGTAGCCGAGAAATCGGGGGTGAAAAAAATCCAAGAAAAGAAAGATTTCAATTGGGCCGCATCCGGACATCCGGGCCTTCGAACTATCCCGCTCGGGCCTTTTGACTCGTACAATTTCAGCCCACTCCAAAACAGGAAAGTTCGGTTTTTTCTCAAAAAAAAACAGGAAAGTCCTATGCTTCGCAAAAAGAAAAAACAAGGACACTCAACATATAAGTTTGTTTATGTAAAAATGAAGATTTAATTTATCCGTTTGCAATAGCTCAGAGCGAAATACACTGTTTATTGTCTGCAAAATAATCAAGATATCACATGTTTCTTGTACGGGAGGCCGACATCGGGGACCCATGAGCCAGCGAGCTTCGTCAACGTTTCAAAGGCGGCAGGGGATCGAAAATAAAATAAAAAACTAAAAATCAGTTGGTAAAAAAATCCAAGAAAAGAAAACATTTATCGTTACGAGAGGATGACATGCGGGACCCATGAGGCAGCGAGCATCCTAACGTTTCCAAGGCGGCAGGGGATCAAAAGAAAAAAAGGAAATAGCCGGAAATTAATTAGGGGTCAAAAATAAATCCACCAAAGGAAACTTTTATTGTTCATAGAGGATGACATGTGGGACCGACCTGCCAACGACGTCCTCATCGTTTCAAAGGGGGCGAGGGATCAAAAGAAAAAGGCAAATAGCCGGAAATTAGGGGTCAAAAATAACTCCAAGAAAGGAAACTTTTATTGTTCGTAGAGGATGACATGGGGGACCCATGAGCCAGCAGACTTACTCAACGTTTCAAAGGCGGCATGAGATCGAAAGAAAAAAACGCAAGTGACCAAATATGAGGTGCCAAAAATAATCCAAGATTTATTGTACATAGAGGATGACATGCGGGTCCCATTTTGCAGCAGCGGTCTCAATGTTTGAAATGCGGCTTGAGATCAAAAGAAAAAGAAAGTAGCTAGAAATTAGGGGGTCAAAAAAAAATCCAAGAAAAGAAAGTTGATGGACATAGAGGTTGACATGCGGGTCCCATGTGCCAACAGCTTACTCAACGTTTCAAAGGGGCCAGGGGATCAAAAGTAAAAGGCAAATAGCCAAAAATCAGAGGGTGAAAAAAAATCCAAGAAAACAAACTTTTATACCACATAGAGGATGACATGCGGGTCCCATGAGCCAGCAGGTTCCTCAACGTTTCAAGCGTGGCATGAGATCGAAAGAAAAAGGCAAGTGACGAAATATCAGGAGCCAAAAATAATTTAAGAAAAGAAACTTGATTGTACATAGAGGATGACATGCGGGTCCCATGTGTAAGCGACTTACTCAACGTTTCTAAGGCGGCGAGGCATCAAAAGAAAAAGGAAATAGACAAAAATCAGAGAGTGAAAAAAAACCATAGAAAATAAACTTTTATAGCACATAGAGGATGACATGCGGGTCCCATGAGCCAGCAGGTTCCTCAAAGTTTCAAACGTGGCATGAGATCGAAAGAAAAAAAACGCAAGTGACCAAATATCAGGAGCCAAAAATAATCCAAGAAAAGAAAGTTTTATAGTACATAGAGGATGACATGCGGGTCCCATTTAGCAGCAGCGGTATCACCGTTTGAGAGGCAGCAGGGGATCGAAAGAAAAAGTCAAGTGACCAAATATGAGGTGCCAAAAATAATCCAAGAAAAGAAAGTTTTATAGTACATAGAGGATGACATGCGGGTCCCATTTAGCGACGAGCGGTATCACCGTTTGAGAGGCGGCAGAGGATCAAAAGAAAAAGTCAAGTACCAAATATGAGGTGCCAAAAATAATCCAAGAGAAGAAAGTTTTATAGTACATAGAGGATGACATGCGGGTCCCATTTAGCAGCAGGTTCCTCAATGTTTCAAACGTGGCATGAGATCGAAAGAAAAATGCAAGTGACTAAATATCAAGAGCCAAAAATAATTCAAGAAAAGAAACTTGATTGTACATAGAGGATGACATGCGGGCCCCATTTAGCAGCAGCGGTATCACCGTTTGAGAGGCTGCACGGGATCGAAAGAAAAAGGCAAGTGACCAAATATGAGGTTCCAAAAAAATCCAAGAAAAGAAAGTTTTATAGTACATAGAGGATGACATGCGGGTCCCATTTAGCAGCAGCGGCATCACCGTTTGAGAGGCGGCAGGGGATCGAAAGAAAAAGGCAAGTGACCAAATTTGAGGTGCCAAAAATAACTCCAAGAAAAGAAAGTTGATTGCTCATAGAGGATGTGTTATCACCAGAAGTTGGCCAGTTCAGAGGTGGGCCGCGATCAGGATGGACGTAAAGATATACATATAGGGGAAATATGTGAATCGGCCTTTTATACCAAGTTGGGCTAAACCGCCCATGTATCTGTAACATATTAGATCGCATCTTAGTTTAGAAGTTAGAGTTTTACCCGTGCACGGTTTGGTGCACGACCACATTAGAAAGTCCCCTGGACTATAAATATGTATCTAGGGTTTATGGAATAAACAACAACCAACGTTCAACACAAACCAATCTCGGCGCATCGCCAACTCCTTCGTCTCGAGGGTTCCTCCGGTAAGCACCATGCTGCCTAGATCGCATCTCGCGATCTAGGCAGCACGAGCCTGCCTAGTTGTTCATGCGTTGCTCGTGCCGAAGCCTTTTTGATGGCGAGCAACGTAGTTATCATAGATGTGTTAGGGTTAGCATTGTTCTTAGTATCATATGCTTTCGTAGTGCAACCCTTGCGCATCTAGCCGTCCTTGTACCTCATCATGGGTGCAGGGACGGCACCCCGCTTGATCATCGTTTAGTAGATCTGATCCGTTACGATTGCTCCTTGATTCATCAAGGATTAGTTTGATATCCGCAATAGTTAGGCCTTACAAAGGGTTGGAGGATCCAGCGGCATGTAGGGTGTAGTTTGCTGCCCCTAGACAGGACGTTCCGAGGATCAACCTAGCGTTGGTTTTTAGGCCTTGTCTAGGGCTGGCTTACGATCACCGCGCGTGAGCGCGAGGCCCAATCATGAGTAGGATGATCCGATTATGCGGTGAAAACCCCAGATCGTCGTGGATCTCATACGCTTTATCTTGATCAAGCAGGACCACCATATATTCGGCCACCTTGGACGAATCATGGGTGGATCGGCTCCATGAGCCGATTCACACGACAACCTGAGAGCCGATCGAGGCTCGTATTTAACGTGTACGTGTGTGCCCCGCAGGAAACTAAGCGAGGCATCATCCACACCTTCCCGACCAGGTATAGGTCGGGTGGCACGCCCTTGCAATTTGCATCGGCGCGCGACCAGGGAGGCTTTGCGGGCCGTCGCTCCGAGGGACCGGGGCCAGCCGCAGCCCTAGTTGTTCCCGGCTCTACGGTGTTGACCGATCATCGCCCGCCAGTGGGTTTCTGACGTCAACACATTCTGGCACGCCCGGTGGGACCATCTTCAACATCAACCATATCGCCATCTACATCCGAGATGGCGGAAAGCACTCCGGTCGGGTACGAGGATCTGAATGGCGAAGTCAAGACCCTCCGCGAAGCCGACCTCATCGGCTCTTCCCACGACGCCCGCTCCCTTGGTGTCAGCTCCAATGTGGTGGAGCTGGGGTACCACCCTGGTGATAGTGGTGATGAGGGCGGCTGCTCTCGCAGCAAGGATGAAGAAGAAGCCGATCCCAGCGGTCGGACCACGTCACACGCACCACCAGCTCTCCCAGTATTCGGCGTCGACCTCACGGGTGACGGAAAGCTGGGGTTCGGGTTCACCTCGGCTGACGAGCTGGAGGAAGTCGACATCGGCCCCGGGGATAAGCCGCGGCCAACTTTTATCAGCAGGAAGTTAGACCCACAGCTCAGGAGTCAGATGATTGCTCTATTAAAAGAATACCCAGATTGCTTCGCATGGGACTACACGGAGATGCCTGGGCTAGACAGGAGCATCATCGAGCATCGACTCCCCCTGAAGAAAGGATTTCGGCCCTTCCAGCAACGAGCACGACAAATGAAGGCCGAAATCCTAGAGGAGGTCAAGAAAGAGATCGAGAAGATGTTAGCTGCCGGATTCATCGGAGCCGTGCGGGTATGCGGAATGGATATCCGAGTATCGTTCCAGTAGAAAAGAAGGACGGCCGGTGGCGTGTGGCTATCGATTTCCGAGACCTTAACAGAGCTACTCCAAAAGATGAATATCCGATGCCTGTGGCAGAAACTTTGATCAATGCAGCTGCGGGCCACAAGGTTTTAAGCTTCATGGATGGCAACGCTGGCTATAACCAGATCTTCATGGCCCCAGAAGATATACACAAGACCGCATTCAGAGTACCAGGGGCAGTAGGTTTGTTTGAGTATGTGGTCATGACCTTTGGGTTGAAGAATGCCGGCGCGACGTATCAAAGAGCCATGAATTATATATTCCACGATCTGATCGGCAAGCTGGTGGAAATCTACATCGATGATGTGGTAGTCAAATCCGTCTCCATGGAGGGACACTTGCAAGATTTACGACACGTACTAGACCGAACTCGAAAGTTCGGACTGAGAATGAACCCGAAGAAGTGTGCCTTTGGTGTGACGGCCGGTCAGTTCCTAGGATTTTTGGTACATGAGCGAGGGATTGAGATCGGCCTGAAGAGTCAGGAGGCAGTGCGTACCATGCAGCCGCCCACCACGAAGAAGGAACTCCAGCGTCTTATCGGCAAGATCAACTTCGTCCGCCGATTCATCTCTAACCTGTCAGGACGGATCGAGCCGTTCATGGGTTTAGTGAAGACTAAATCCGATGACGAATTTCACTGGGGGGCAGAACAGCAGCAGGCGTTCGACGACATTAAACGGTACCTGACGACACCACCCGTGCTAGTGCCGCCCCGACCGGACAGGCCGTTCTACATTTATCTGTCAGTAGCTGATACATCCATTGCTTCGGTGGTGGTGCAACTCTACGAGGGCGTCGAGAGGGTCGTTTTCTACCTCAGCAGAAGGATGTTGGACGCGGAGACAAGGTACCCTGAGGTCGAGAAACTGTGCCTCTGTCTGGTCTTTACCTGCACCAAGCTGCACCACCTCCTTTTGACGGCAGAAATTTTCGTCATATGCAAATCCGACGTGGTCAAGCACATGCTGTCGGCCCCCGTGTTGAAGGGCCGATTGGGTAAATGGATGCTCGCGTTGTCGGAGTTCGACCTTCGGTATCAGCCTGCGAAAGCAGTCAAAGGACAAGCATTGGCCGACCTCATAGCTGAGCGAATCAGTACCGATATAGCAGCACTGTCTATACGTGCATGGGCTATGTTCTTCGATGGATCAGCTTGCGACGATGGTTGTGGCATCGGCATTCTGCTCGTATCCCCGAGGGGGGCGGAATACTCCTTCTCCATCCGGTTGTCTACCCCTTGCACCAACAACGTGGCAGAGTATGAGGCGGTACGTAAAGGGATGGAGTTGCTACTAGAAGCTGGAGCAGAAGCAGTGGAGCTCTTTGGAGACTCCAAGTTGGTGATCAATCAGCTCACAGATGAATATAAGTGCGAGAGTGAATCGCTTTTCCCATATTGGATGGAATGCCGTGAGCTAATGACACAGTTTCGATACATCAACTTTAATTGGGTTCCAAGATCCCGAATACCGAGGCCAACAATCTCGCGCGGATGGCGTCGGGCTACATAGATACACCCGAAGGGTCGGAAGTTCGGGTCCAATTCCCGGAACAAGATGATTGGAGAGCCGAAATCTTCAAATACTTAAAAGATTCGGCTCGGGGGCACCTAAGCGGATAAGATACAAAGCCATGAAGTATGTCCTCATAGGAGACGACATGTTCTACGGGACGTTGGAAGGGTTACTACTCAAGTGCACGGGACCCACCGAGTCTAATCGGCTCTTACATGAGGTGCATGAAGGCGCCTGTGGAACTCATCAGTCGGCTCACAAGATGAAGTGGCTAATTAGGCGCTCAGGGTTCTATTGGCCCACCATGCTTGAAGATTGCTTCAATTACTACAAGGGGTGCCAGGCATGCCAGATGTTTGGAAAGATTCAGATGGTGCCAGCATCAGCGATGAACCCGATCGTCAAACCTTGGCCATTCCGAGGGTGGGGCATGGACATGATCGGAAAAATCCATCCGGCTTCGAGTAAGAGACACGAATGGATTCTGGCCATCACAGATTACTTTACCAAGTGGGTGGAGGCCGTCCCTATGAAGAAGGTAAAATCAGAAGACGTGATTAGGTTCGTAAAGGAACACGTGATTCATAGGTTCGGGATTCCCCAAACCATCACGACCGATGGAGGTTCGGTTTTTGTGTCTAAAGAATTCGGGGGATTCTGCGATGACATGGGGATTAAGCCGATCCGATCATCTCCGTACTATGCTCGGGCTAACGGGCAAGCCGAGGCGTCCAATCGAGTCTAATCAAGCTGATCAAGAGAAAGATTGAAGAAAACCCAAGGGATTGGCATGAGAAGTTATCAGAGGCATTATGGGCCTACCGCATGTCATGCCATGGAGCTATAAAAACTTCGCCGTACCAGCTTGTTTATGGGCAAGAAGCCGCATTACCTTGGGAGATTACGGCTGGATCAAGGCGTGTCACGTTTCAGGACGACCTGACGGCAGACGAATATGCAACTTTGATGAGTGACACCATTGAGGACGCAACTGGAGCTTAGGCTTTGGTCGTTGGAAAAGATCAAGGAAAACAAAGCCCGGGTAGCTCGGGCCTACAATAAGAAGGTTAGGCCAAAGGAGTTTCGAGGTTGGTGACCTGGTATGGGAAGCTGTGTTGCCGTTAGGAACCGGGGACAAGGCATATGGCAAGTGGTCTCCTAATTGGCACGGTCACGTACAAAGTCGTCCGGGCCTTGAAAGGTAATGCATACATGTTGGAAGAGTTGGATGGGCGAAGTTCCCGGTGGCGCGTAAATGGTCAACACCTCAAGAAGTATTTCCCAAGCATGTGGGATGATAGGCACTAAGGTAGGGAGGCCGATTAGAATCGGCCAGCAAAAAGGGGATGATCCAATCATGGGTACCAAAGTATGGGGGCCGACGCAATCGGCCGTAAAAAAAAAAAAAAAAAAAAAGCCGATGTCGCCGCCATCGACTCTAGAACAATTATACGAGACCCACGGAGTTCAGATTTGCGCCAAGAGGGTGTTCAGTTTGGCTTCATGAGTTCCTTCGAGCACGTCCTTGTTGATATCCTCGCCTTGACTAAGGCTCGGGGGGCAGCTAATCTAGCGGATGCTCTATATTCTCAGGAGGAGCCGATTGGGGTTGCTGCAAGAAAGGGAAGGAGACTGGTTGCTCAGATTAGCCGATGAACAATCATCGGCTGTGGAATTGCAAAATACCATGGTTAAGGAAGAATAATAGTCCGATTCATTTGCTATCGGTCTTGGTGTGGCGAGTGGGAAGATGGAGATTGAATTAATGGAAGAAAGATCGAACGAACAGTTCTTATTAGTTCAAAGAAATGGCTTTACAAGAAGAGCCGAGGGCTCCCAAAAGAGGGATCTGGTGCCTAGCGCACTGCTAATCCTACTCCTCTAGTCGTCGCCGTCTTCATCATCGCCGTCGTCGTCGGCGCTGCTCCCAGGAAGCTCCTCGCCATCGCTGTCCCAGCTGTCGACTGGAGCCTCCTCCTCCTCCTCGTCATCATCATCATCCTCGCTATCCGCCCAGGTGCGGAGGCGCTTCGTTGGAGGATATCCCGCGGAGGAGGAGTCATCTTCCTCCTCCTCATCCTCCTCTTCCTCATCATCATCGTCGTCTTCGCTGTCCGCCCACATGCGGGAGCGCTTCTTCGGCGGGAACTTGGTGGAAGGGGAGGCCTCAGTCCTTTCCGCTCTTTTTTCTTTCTTCTCCTGGTCGGAGGAGATGGGATTCGCCCCAGAGCAGGGATCGTCTTCTTCCTTGTTCTTCGGCGCCGATTGGAGGGAGAAGCTGGAAGCGGAGGAGGAAGAGGAAGACATTGCTACAGAAGGAGAGGGTTTTTTGGTGTCGACTGCTAGAGCAGAGGAAGGGGATGAAGAGGGTTGGTCAGTTGGCATGGTTAAATAATAAGGAGCCTAGTGGAGATTCAATGCCATTGCAGTTTCCGAGGAAGTGATGCTGAAGCTGTCAAACTTTACGAAGAAGTGGGAAAGACGAGGTGTCATGATGACGGATGCTGCGACAGTTCTGCTCTGCCACGACGTGACCCGACGAAAGGAAGCATAATGATTTTGGAAATGTCATTTCCAAAACCAGGGGGGCATGTGTTATCACCAGAAGTTGGCCAGTTCAGAGGTGGGCCGCGATCAGGATGGACGTAAAGATATACATATAGGGGAAATATGTGAATCGGCCTTTTATACCAAGTTGGGCTAAACCGCCCATGTATCTGTAACATATTAGATCGCATCTTAGTTTAGAAGTTAGAGTTTTACCCGTGCACGGTTTGGTGCACGACCACATTAGAAAGTCCCCTGGACTATAAATATGTATCTAGGGTTTATGGAATAAACAACAACCAACGTTCAACACAAACTAATCTCGGCGCATCGCCAACTCCTTCGTCTCGAGGGTTCCTCCGGTAAGCACCATGCTGCCTAGATCGCATCTCGCGATCTAGGCAAGCACGAGCCTGCCTAGTTGTTCATGCGTTGCTCGTGCTGAAGCCTTTTTGATGGCGAGCAACGTAGTTATCATAGATGTGTTAGGGTTAGCATTGTTCTTAGTATCATATGCTTTCGTAGTGCAACCCTTGCGCATCTAGCCGTCCTTGTACCTCATCATGGGTGCAGGGACGGCACCCCGCTTGATCATCGTTTAGTAGATCTGATCCGTTACGATTGCTCCTTGATTCATCAAGGATTAGTTTGATATCCGCAATAGTTAGGCCTTACAAAGGGTTGGAGGATCCGGCGGCATGCGGGGTGTAGTTTGCTGCCCCTAGACGGGACGTTCCGAGGATCAACCTAGTGTTGGTTTTTAGGCCTTGTCTAGGGCTGGCTTACGATCACCGTGCGTGAGCGCGAGGCCCAATCGTGAGTAGGATGATCCGATTATGCGGTGAAAACCCCGGATCGTCGTGGATCTCATACGCTTTATCTTGATCAAGCGGGACCACCATATATTCGGCCACCTTGGACGAATCATGGGTGGATCGGCTCCATGAGCCGATTCACGGGACAACCCGAGAGCCGATCGAGGCTCGTATTTAACGTGTACGTGTGTGCCCTGCAGGAAACTAAGCGAGGCATCATCCACACCTTCTCGACCAGGTATAGGTCGGGTGGCACGCCCTTGCAATTTGCATCGGCGCGCGACCAGGAGGCTTTGCGGGCCGTCGCTCTGAGGGACTGGGGCCAGCCGCAGCCCTAGTTGTTCCCGGCTCTACGGTGTTGACCAGTCACTGCCCGCCAGTGGGTTTCTGACGTCAACAGGATGACATGCGGGTCCCATTTAGCTGCAGCGGTCTCAACGTTTCCAAGGCGGCACGGGATCAAAAGAAAAAGGAAGTAGCCAGAAATCAGGGGGTCAAAAAAATCCAAGAAAAGAAGGAATTTTGGTTCATAGAGGATGACATGCGGGACCCATGATCCCGCATCGTAAACGGCTCGATCGGAGAGCGTTGAACGAGATGGCGCGATCGAGAAAAAAACAATGCTAGAGAGGCTGCCATCCGGGCCCTACATCCCCGGGCGGTGCGGATTTGCGTTGACTCGGCCGGCGAACCCGAGAATTCGCGATGCACCACGTCCCGGGCCACCATACGCGACGTTTTGGCCGCTTTCGTCGGGCTAGGTGGCCTCAAAAACGAGAAAAAAAAAGTTTTGACATGAACCACGGAGGGACCAAAAATCGTCGGCCATGGTGCACCAGCAACCACGGCGCGACTTCAACTTCGTCGGCCATGGCAACTTTTCTTGTAGTGGTACATGCGGCATAGAGGTACCCCTTTGTGACACTTGGTTGAAACATATGCTATGCAATGATAATCCATGTAAATCCAAGCTAATTAGGACAAGGTGCGAGCACTATTGGTATTCTATGCATGAGGCTTGCAACTTATAGGATGTCTTATGCATAACACATATGAATTATTACTACCGTTGACAAAATTGTTTCTATGTTTTCAAAATAAAAGCTCTAGCACAAATATAGCAATCCATGCTTCCCTCTGCGAAGGGCCTTTCTTTTACTTTATGTTGAGTCAGTTTACCTACTTCTTTCTATCTTAGAAGCAAACACTTGTGTCAACCGTGTGCATTGATTCCTACATACTCCCTTATTTGCATTCATCATATTACTTTGTGTTGACAATTATCCATGAGATATACATGTTGAAGTTGAAAGCAACCGCTGAAACTTATATCTTCCTTTGTGTTGCTTCAAAACTTTCTACTAAGAATCTATTGCTTTATGAGTTAACTCCTATGCAAGTCTTATTGATGCTTGTCTTGAAAGTACTATTCATGAAAAGTCTTTGCTATATGATTCAGTTATTTATTCATTGTCTTTACCATTGCTTCGAATCACTTCATTCATTACATATGCTTTACAATAGTATTGATCAAGATTATGATAGCATGTCACTTCGGAAATTATCTTTGTTATCGTTTACCTACTCGAGGGCGAGTAGGAACTAAGCTTGGGGGTGCTTGATACGTCTCAAACGTATCTATAATTTCTAATGTTCCATGCTACTTTTATGATGATAGTCACATGTTTTATACACACTTTATGTCATTATTACGCATTTTCCGGCACTAACCTATTAACGAGATGCCAAAGAGCCAGTTGCTGTTTTCTGCTGTTTTTGGTTTCAGAAATCCTACAAAGGAAATATTCTCGGAATTGGACGAAATCAACGCCCAGGGTCTTATTTTTCCACGGAGTTTCCAGAAGACCGAAGAGCATACGAAGAGGGGCCACGAGGGCCCGTACCCATAGGGCGGCGCGACCAGCATGGGGCCCGCGCCGGCCTATGGTGTGGGGCCCCTGCGCCGCCTCCAACCCTGCCCTTCCGCCTACTTATAGCCTCCATCGCGAAAACCCCTGTACCGAGAGCCACGATACGGAAAACCTTCTAGAGACGCCGCCGCCGCCAATCCCATCTCGGGGGATTCAGGAGATCGCCTCCGGCACCCTGCCGGAGAGGGGAATCATCTCCCGGAGGACTCTACATCACCATGATCGCCTCCGGACTGATGTGTGAGTAATTCACCCCTGGACTATGGGTCCATAGCAGTAGCTAGATGGTTGTCTTCTCCTCATTGTGCTATCATGTTAGATCTTGTGAGCTGCCTATCATGATCAAGATCATCTATTTGTAATGCTACATGTTGTGTTTGTTGGGATCCGATGAATATGGAATACTATGTCAAGTTGATTATCAATCTATCATATATGTGTTGTTTATGTTCTTGCATGCTCTCCGTTGCTAGTAGAGGCTCTGGCCAAGTTGATACTTGTAACTCCAAGAGGGAGTATTTATGCTCGATAGTGGGTTCATGCCTCCATTGAATGCAGGACAGTGTGACGAAAGTTCTAAGGTTGTGGATGTCTTGTTGCCACTAGGGATAAAACATCAATGCTTTGTCTAAGGATATTTGTGTTGATTACATTACGCACCATACTTAATGCAATTGTCCGTTGTTTGCAACTTAATACTTGGAAGGGGTGCGGATGCTAACCCTAAGGTGGACTTTTTAGGCATAGATGCATGCTGGATAGCGGTCTATGTACTTTGTCGTAATGCCCGATTAAATCTCATAGTAGTCATCATGATATGTATGTGCATTGTTATGCCCTCTTTATTTGTCAATTGCCCAACTGTAATTTGTTCACCCAACATGCTATTTCTTATTGGAGAGACACCACTAGTGAACTGTGGACCCCGGTCCATTCTTTTACATCTGAATACAATCTATCGCAAACATAGTTCTTTACTGTTCTTCGCAAACAAACATCATTTTCCACACCATACATTTAATCCTTTGTTTACGGCAAGCCGGTGAGATTGACAACCTCACTCGTTAAGTTGGGGCAAAGTATTTGGATTGTGTTGTGCAGGTTCCACGTTGGCGCCGGAATCCCTGGTGTTGCGCTGCACTACACTCCGCCACCAACAACCTTCACGTGCTCCTTGACTCCTACTGGTTCGATAACCTTGGTTTCTTACTGAGGGAAAACTTGCTATTGTACGCATCACACCTTCCTCTTGGGGTGCCCAACGGGCGTGTGCTTTACGCGTCATCAGTGTCAGACACTCTAATGGTATGAAGACTTACAAACCCTAACCCTAACCCTAAATTTTTCTCAAATTTACTCAAAAATATGCAATGTGTGAGGAAAACGAGAAGGGGAGGGAATGGAATAGGGATTTACCCGAAGACATGGTCCTCCTTGCTCAAAGGAACAAAGAGAACATCAAGAGAAGGCTTGAGGGCCAAATCCTCAATATCTCCAAGTGTGGCTTGAGAAAGACCAAATCCCTTGGTGGAGATGATCCAATATGCCCGATCTATGGAGGGGTAAAGTTTGAGAGGATTCTAGTGGTGGGAAAGCCCTAGGAAGAGGTGGGGATGAAGGAGGCGGCGCTCATGGAGTCTATGGTGGAAAGGGGGAAGTGAGGAAGAAGACCACCAAGGGGTAACCTCCTCCCCACTTAATCAGACGCACGACCGGCGCGCCGCCCGGTTGACCGGGCCAGTGACCGGATGGCCCGGCGCTGAGGCAGGTCCGACCGGAACAGTGACCGACCAAGACTGCTTTGCCTCGTTTTGCCCCTATTCTTTGTGCAATTGTGTGTGTATGCTCAGAAGATGACATGTACATATAGATAGATAGATTTATGATGAGATGAGCAAAGACATGGGGTAGGAAACACAAGGTTCTCTAGGCATACCCATTGGAGTGAAATCCAAACAAGATGTAAATAGCAACAATGGGCATGATTCGAAATATATCAAGAATCATGGATCATTTTGAAATAGTTTTTGCAATAAGATCATCTAGCCTTATATAGTCAAATCAATTTGAAATTGAGGATTAATGAGGGGCGGGGGATTACTCCCCCTATGTTAACGCACAAATGTCATGAAACCTCGAAGAGACATGCTTGGGTCCATATAATGACATTGGGTCTATTTATGTTGCACACATAGGTATGCATCATACCAAGACATGGTAAGATGACTATCCCCATATGTGCTGCACCTCTAAGCTAGATAGAAAGATAAATGCAAGAATATAATGCAGGAAGTTGTTCAATCTAAGTTGTTAGGATCAAGAATACCAAGTTCTCCTCTAAAGTTTACAAACCGGGCTTCATCCAAAGGCTTAGTGAAAATATCCGCCAATTGATACGCCGTTCCCACATGAGTGAGATCAATGTCCCCATTGGCAACATGGTCACATAGGAAGTGATGGCGGATGTCAATGTGTTTGGTGCGACAGTGTTGAACTGGGTTATTGGCGATCTTTATTGCACTTTCGTTGTTACATAGAAGAGGCACCGTACCAAGAGACACACCATAGTCTTTCAAGGTTTGCTTCATCCATAACAACTGAGTGCAACAAGATGCCGCAGATATGTATTCGGCTTCGGTGGTGGATAGAGCAGTGGAGTTTTGTTTCTTGGATGACCAACTCACCAATGACCGGCCAATAAATTGGCAAGCCCCGGAGGTAGACTTCCGGTCAACCTTATCACCGGCCCAATAGGAATCCGAATAGCCAATGAGTTCAAAGGTTGACCCCTTTGGATACCACAGCCCGAGAGTAGGAGTAAGAACAAGGTATCTTAGAATCCGTTTGACCGCCATCAAATGGCTCTCCTTAGGAGCAGACTGAAAACGAGCACACATCCCTACACTCAGCATGATATCCGGCCTAGAGGCGCAAAGGTAGAGCAAGGATCCTATCATGGAACGGTATACCTTTATATCTACATCCTTCTCACCATCACATGAGCCAAGCTGCCCCTTCACAGGCATGGGTGTCTTCATTGGGCTTGCATTGGTCATGTTAAACTTCTTGAGCATGTCCTTCACATACTTTTCTTGAGAGATGAAGGTGCCTTTTGCAAGTTACCTCACTTGGAAGCCTAGGAAGAACTTCAACTCTCCCATCATGGACATCTCAAATTTCCTAGTCATCAATAGCTCAAAAGCTTTGTTATGATTGGGGTTAGTTCCACCAAAGATAATATCATCAACATATATTTGACATATAAATAAGCCACCCCCTTTAACCCGCTTGGTGAAAAGGGTGGAATCGACCGTACCCATGCAAAACCCATCATGTAGTAAGAAATCCCTAAGGAACTCATACCAAGCACGTGGAGCTTGCTTGAGACCATAGAGTGCCTTATGGAGTAAATACACATGGTTGGGTCGGTGTGGGTCTTCGAAACCCGAGGGTTGAGCTACATATGCAGTTTCTTTTAGGGGACCATTCAAAAATGCACTTTTCACATCCATTTGATATAGTTTGAAATTGTGGAAAGATGCAAATGCAAGCAAAAGACGAATAGCTTCAAGACGGGCTACCGGCGCAAAGGTATCCTCAAAATCCATACCTTCTATTTGGGCAAACCCTTGTGCCACTAACCTTGCTTTGTTTCTTATGACAATGCCATTCTCATCTTGCTTGTTCTTGAATACCCATTTGGTCCCAATAACATTGATGCGATGATCCTTGGGTCTCTCAACTAGAGACCATACTTCATTGCGGGTGAAACACTCCAATTCTTCTTGCATGGCAATTACCCAATCCGGATCAACCAAGGCTTCATGTACCTTGAGTGGCTCAAAACTAGACACAAAAGCATGGTGTTGACAATAAGTCATAAGTAATGCATGGTGTCTACGAGTTACCACTCCTTTTGAGATGCTACCACGGACTTGATCTACTTTCATGTCACTTGCCCTTGTTGCAGCCTTGATCTTCCGAATGGTTCCTTCATGATCAACAAATTCATCTCTTGCTAGTACTCGATCGATGAGGGACAACTTGAGCTCGAACACGAGTTGAGGATGTTTCTTGATTAGCATCATGGTCTTGCTCAGTGGATTGAGGGCTTTCTTCTAGTTCTTTGGAATGTGGCTCATCTTGAGTAGAGGATAGATCTTGAGTTGCACTTGATGGCTCAGCTTGAGTTGAGCTAGGCTCTACTTGGGCTGAGCTTGATACTTCTATTCCATCATCTTGATCATCATTATGAACTTCTGTGGGCCGGATGTGTCCAATGCCCATAAGCTTGATGGCACTAGAAGGATCATCATCATTTCCTGCAATACATGGAACAACTTGCTACACTTCGGAGCCATTATCCTCCAAAAACACCACGTCACAAGATACTTCAATAGCCCTAGTGGACTTGTTGTAGTATCTATAGGCGTGAGAGTTCTCCGCATATCCAACAAATGTACCCTCTATAGTTCTAGTTTCAAATTTACCGAGCTTCCCCTTATTGTTCTTAACAAGGAATTTGCATCCAAAGACACGAATGTACATGACATTAGGCTTGTTACCTGTAAGAAGCTCGTATGGAGTTTTATTATGCGAGGGGCGGAGGAAGAGCCGGTTGGAGTAGTGGACAGCTCGTAGAGATGGCTTCTCCCCAAAAGTTATGGGGTGAATTGAATTCACTCAACATAGTTCTTGCCATCTCAATAATAGTCCGGTTCTTCCTTTCAACAACACCATTTTGTTGAGGGGTGTATGGAGCTGAAAACTCATGCTTGATGCCCTCATCATCAACAAACTCTTGCATAGTGTAGTTCTTGAACTCAGTGCCATTATCAGTCCTTATCGCCTTGATCTCAGATTCATACATGCGTTGAGCCTTCTTGGCGAAGATGATGAATTCTATATAGGTCTCATCCTTAGACTTAAGGAGAAAGACCCAAGAGTATCTTGAATAATCATCAACAATGACTAGTCCATACTTGCTCCCACCAAGAGTATCATAATGTGATGGTCCAAAGAGATCCAAGTGAAGGAGCTCCAAAGGCCTAGAGGAGGTGACTATACTCTTGATAGGATGTCTCTTCTTGAGTTGTTTTCCCGCTACACATGCACTGCAAACACAATCTTTCTCAAAGGAAACGCCGGTTAGTCCAACAATGTGCTCACCCTTTAGGAGTTGTTTAAGATTTCTCATATTGACATGACCAAGGCGGCGATGCCAAAGCCATCCTTCGTCATGTTTGGCCGCCATTAGACATGTGGAGGGAGAGGGGCTCTCTTTCGAGAGGTCAACCATGTAAAGGTTGTTCTCCACATATCCAACAAGAACCAATTTGAGATTATCACTCCTAAATACTTTCACACAATAATTAGTAAAATATGAATTGTAACCGGCATCCACAAGGTGATATATAGAAAGCAAATTATAGCCAAGGGATTCAACAAGCATGACCGTCTCAAGGCACAAGTCCTTAGAGATTGCCACCTTGCCATACCCAAGTACCTTTCCCTTTGAATTGTCACCAAAGGTGATGCTTGACTTCTTGTTAATATCTTCTATGAATTGGTCAAGCACACCTCTTCCTCCGGTCATATGATTGGTGCATCCACTATCAAACACCCATTTTGGACCACCGGAGGAATACCCCTACAAAATCAAGTGGAGATTTTAGGAACCCATCGATTAATGGGTTCCTTTGTAATGGCAACAAGATCTTTTGGTACCAAAATTGAGTACCCTCTATAAGAATAGCCACTACGAGGGCCAACATAGTTAGCATAAACATCACCATAATAATCAACAAATAAATCATAGTGATTGTTAGGTCCCGTGCGGTCACCACTAGTGGCTTTGCCAACATTAGTGACCTTCTTGTTCTTTTCTTGAGCGGGTTTCTCCTTCTTGTAGTTGTTCTTCTTGTAGGGCTTGGGAGCATACCCAAGTCCAAACTTTTGATTGTTTGACCTTTGCTTACTCAAAAGGTCATCCAATCCCATCTTATTCTTGGCGGTGGTGAACTTCGCAAGTTCTTTCTTCAACCTAACATTTTCCTCAAGAATAATTGCTTGCTCACAAGCCGATTCATTAGGATGATAGTTGAGACAATATTTGGTTACCAAGGATTCAAGATATGTATTGGTCTCAACATGCAAAGATAATTCCTCTTGCAAATGAACATGATCCTCAACAAGTTTGGCATGCTCCCTAGAAAATGAGGTAGAGGAACTAGCAACTTTTTCAACAATAATGGGATCATTCATTGATCCAAGAGCCTTCTTGTAGGTTTCTTGGAGTAGTTCATGGTTCTCTCCAAGTTTCTGGAGCTCATCCTTGATACGTCCAAAACGTATCTACTTTCCCGAACACTTTTGCTATTGTTTTGCTTCTAATTTGTGTATTTTGGATACAACTAACACGGACTAACGCTGTTTTCAGCAGAATTGCTCTGGTGTCTTGTTTTTGTGCAGAAATTCAACTTTCAGGAAAATCCCCGTAATTTATGTCGAAGGGCTTATTTTTCCAGAAGATTCACGGAGCCAGAAGGGCAGGCCTGGGGGAGGCCCAGGGCCCCCACACACTAGGCCGGCGCGGCCTAGGAGGGGGGCGCGCCGCCCTACTGTGTGGCCGCCTCGGCCAGCCTCTGACGCCCCCCTCTGGACTATTTAAGGGTTTCGATCTAAAAACACGAGACGGGAAGTCGAAGTCGCCAGAAACCATCCAGAACGCCGCCACCATCGCGAAACTCCGTCTCGGGACCAGAAACTCCGTTCTGGCACTCCGCCGGGACAGGGAATTGGAGGAGATCATCGCCATCATCAGCACCGACGCCTCTCCATCGACCAGCCATGTTTCTCCCATCCATGTGTGAGTAATTCCCCCGCTCTAGGCTGAAGGGGATGGTAGGGATTGGATGAGATTGGTCATGTAATAGCATAAGATTGTTAGGGCATAGTGCCTAGTGTCCGTAATTGGTACTTTGATGATATTGTTGCAACTTGTTATGCTTAATGCTTGTAACTAGGGCCCGAGTGCCATGATCTCAGATCTGAACATGTTATTGTTTCATCATGATATGCATTGTTTTATGATCTTACCTGCAAGTTGTATACACATGTCGCTGCCCGGAACCCGAGGCCCCAAAGTGACAGAAATTGGGACAACCGGAGGGGAAGGCAGTGATGTGAGGATCACATGTGTACACGGAGTGTTAATGCTTTTCTTAAGTGCTCTATTAAAAGGAGTACCTTAATTTCCAGTAGATTCCCTAGAGGCCCGGCTGCCACCGGCTGGTAGGACAAAAGATGTTGTGCAAGTTTCTCATTGCGAGCACGTACGACTAAATATGGAACACATGCCTATGGATTGTTTAGTACTTGGACACCGTTTTATTATTATCTCGCAAATGCCACCGCTTTGATTGTTACATGAGTTTCTCTCATCCATGCAACGCCCGTCATCCATCCTCGTGCCTACGGTATTTTTAATCCTGCTGTTTACTATAATCACTATCGCTGTCTTTATTACACTACTGCTCGTTATTTCACCACTGCTATCGCTATAAAGCTCGTTACTCTCGATAAACTCTTGCGAGCAAGTCTGTTTCGAGTGCGACTGAATTGACAACTCCGCTGTTAAGGCTTTCAAGTATTCTCTGTCTCCCCTTGTGTCGAATCAATAAATTGGGTTTTACTTCACGCGAAGACTGTTGCGATCCCCTATACTTGTGGGTCATCAATCCTTAACAAGCTTGTTAGCTCTTTCAAGGTGGTCAAGATCCCTAGTGAGAGAAACATGAGGAACTTCAAGCTCCTTATTTGAAGCATCGAGCTCTTGGGCCAATAAGTGAGCCCTTTCAATAGTGTCAAGGTCCTTAACTTTATCTAGTTCAAAAGTTTCAATTTGTTGCTTAAGGCCTTGAGATATGCACCTTTCAGTTTTTAGCTCTTGTCTTAGGAGATTGAATCTCCGTTCTTTATCATTCAAGTGATATTCTAATTCCTCAATGGACTCATCCTTTTCTTTGAGGGAGTCCATCAAGAAATCAAACTTGACAAGAACTTCACCACGAAGAGTGCATCTAACTTTGTAAAGTTCCTTAAGCATAGCTACCTCTTCTTGATTTTCTGTTTCATCATCAAGAACACTAGATAGAGAAGGTGGGGATTCCATTACCTTTGTTTCCCTTGCCATTAGACAAGAGCCGACGATTGTGGAGGAGGTAGAGTCATCGGAGTCATCATCATGAGTTGTTCTTGCCATAAAGGAAGAACCAATATCATTCTCCGTGGAGTAATCCTTGGAGTAGTCATATGTGAAGAGTGACCTAGGTTTGGAGAAAGCCAAACCAGCCACTCCGGCCTCCTTCTCCTCGTCTTCTTCCTCTTCATCGGAGATGTACTCAGCCCCAACAAAAGCTCTTCCCTTGTTCTTCTTGTATCGTTCATTGATTGGGTTTGGCTTCAATCTTGGCTTGACCCCTTTGATAAATTTTGGCTTGTCTACCCTCTTTTCATAAGGGCACTCATCTGCAAAGTGACTATGTTCATCGCAGTTGTAGCACGTTCTCTTCTTCTTCTCATTGAAGGATATTGGAAATTTCTTCTTGTACTTCTTGGCAAAGAAGACAAAGTCTGTCGCGATGTCGCTGATATGTCCATTTTGCATCACTATTTTATATCATAATTTGCTGTTATTCATTGATATATTTCATATTTGGAGATCATACTTATGTTATTTCATCTATTTTGCATGTTTCATGATTATTGGAGGATCGCGCACCGGAGTCAGGATTCTGCTGGAAAAAGCACCGTCAGAATGCGATATTTCGGAAGATCAACAGTTGACGAAAATTATATGAAAAATCCTATTTTTCCAGAAGACGAAGGGAGCCAGAAGGGGGAGCCGAGGAGGGCCGAGGTGGGCCCACGTCATAGGCTGGCGCGGCCCAAGGCCTGGCCGCGCCGCCCTGTGAGGAGGGGGCCCACAGCCCCCTCTAGCCTCCTTTTCTTCGCGTACGTCTTCGTCCCGAAAACCTAAGCCCCAGAGGATAGTCGCGAAGAGTCACAGCCGCCTCTGCGGGGCGGAGAACACCAGAGAGAAAGAGCTCTCCGAGCAGGCTGAAATCCGCCGGGGAAATTCCCTCCCGGAGGTGGAAATCGACGCCATCGTCACCGTCATCGAGCTGGACATCATCTCCATCATCATCACCATCATCATCATCATCATCACCGCCATCTCCACCGCTGCACCTCGTCACCGCTGTAACAATTTGGGTTTGATCTTGATTGTTTGATAGGGGAAACTCTCCCGGTGGTGATTTCTACTTGTTATTGATGCTATTGAGTGAAACTATTGAACCAAGGTTTATGTTCAGATTGTTATTCATCATCATATCACCTCTGATCATGTTCCATATGATGTCTCGTGAGTAGTTCGTTTAGTTCTTGAGGACATGGGTGAAGTCTAAATGTTAGTAGTGAATTATGTTGGTTAATATTCAATGTTGTGATATTTAAGTTGTGGTGTTATTCTTCTAGTGGTGTCGTGTGAACGTCGACTACATGACACTTCACCATTTATGGGCCTAGGGAATGCATCTTGTATTCGTTTGCTAATTGCGGGGTTGCCGGAGTGACGAAAACCTAAACCCCCGTTGGTATATCGATGCGGGAGGGATAGCAGGATCTCGTAGTTTAAGGTCTGTGGTTAGATTTATCTTAATTACTTTCTTATAGTTGCGGATGCTTGCAAGGGGTATAATCACAAGTATGTATTAGTCCTAGGAAGGACGGTACATTAGCATAGGTTCACCCACACAACACTTATCAAAACAATGAAGACTAATCAGATATATGAAGCGAAAGCACTAGACTAAATTCCCGTGTGTCCTCAAGAACGTTTGGTCATTATAAGTAAACAAACCGGCTTGTCCTTTGTGCTAAAAAGGATTGGGCCACTCGCTGCAATTATTTCTCTCGCACTTTACTTACTTGTACTTTATTTATCTGCTATATCAAGACCCCCTGAATACTTGTCTGTGAGCATTTACAGTGAATCCTTCATCGAAACTGCTTGTCAACACCTTCTGCTCCTCGTTGGGATCGACATTCTTACTTATCGAAGATACTACGATACACCCCATATACTTGTGGGTCATCAAGACTATTTTCTGGCGCCGTTGTCGGGGAGTGAAGCGCTATTGGTAAGTGGAATTGGTAAGGGAAACTTTTACTGTACGTGCTGTTTTTATTTCTGCCTGCTGCTATAATTCATTATGGAGAGGTCTTCTCTTGAATTCCTCTTTGGGAAATCTGCTACTACTGCAAAGGTAGTGGATGAGGCGCCGGGTGAGAAAGAGGTTCCATACAAAATACCTATGAAAATTATTGAACGTGTTGTGGATAACCGCTATGAAGGGGATGGAACTATCCATCCTGGTGATCATTTAATGTTTTTACATGAATTATGCGGGTTATTCAAATGTGCAGGTATTGCTATGGATGAAGTTAGGAAGAAACTATTCTCTATATCGCTGTCTGGTAAAGCAGACGCATCTGGTATAAATTGCTGAAGAATAGGGATTCTCTTGATTGGGAGGACATTGTGCCTTTATTTTATTCTAAATTCTATCCTCCAAGTGAAATTCACAAAGATCGGAACCGCATATATAATTTCTGGCCTCATGATGGAGAGAGTATTGCCCAAGCTTGGGGGAGATTGAAGTCTTTAATGCTCAAATGCCCCATTCATGAGCTTCCCGGTAATATTATTATTGATAATTTCTATGCAAGATTGTCTTTTCAAGATAAGACTTTGCTGGATACTTCTTGTTCTGGATCATTTACACGCAACAAAGAAGAGTTTAAAAGGGACCTTCTTGATCGGATCCAGGAGAATACTCGAAGGATGGGAGAACGACAAAGATAGAGAGTCGGTATAAACTATGATTATAAATGCATTGAAGTTTTTATGGATACTGATAAATTTCGTAATATGAGTGCTACTTATGGTCTTGATTCTCAAGTCATTGCAAATTTTTATAAAGCTTTTGCCTCTCACTTTGAATTGCCTAGGAAGAACTTTGACAAGTATCATGAACCGTATAAAGATAAAATTGATTCATCTATAAATAAATGTGCTATAATTGAAACTGTTGATCATATTCTTCCTGAAGCTTATATTGAAAAAACTCCTTTCCCTGCTAAAATGAAGGAGTATTCTGTTATATCTAGTGCGGTTAATAAAAGTGCAAAGAAACCTGTAGAACCTGAAGAACAAATTAAGGTTGAACCCGCTGTTGCAATAGTTAAAGATCTTGTGACTGGAAATGTAGAAGATGGTCATATTATTTTCTGTGAAGATGCTTCTAATATTGTTTCGCATCCTAATAAGTCTAGGAAAGCTAGTGTTCCTATGCTCTCTGTTAGAATTGGTGATCATTGTTATTATGGTTTATGTGACATTGGTGCAAGTATTAGCGCCATTCCTTATGAGCTTTATACGGAGATCATGCATGAAATTGGTTCTTGTGAACTTGAAGATATTGATGTGGTTATTCGGCTAGCTAATAGAGAAACTATCTCTCCTATTGGTATTATTCGAGATGTGGAAGTCCTATGTGGTAAGATTAAATATCCCGCTGACTTTTTGATACTTGGTTCTCATCGCTAGTAAGTATTGTCCTATTATTTTTGGTAGACCTTTCCTAAATACTTGTGGAGCTGTTATAGATTGCAAGAAGGAAAAGATTGTGACTAAATTTGCTGGTGAATCTTATGAGTTTAATTTCTCTAAATTTGCCAAAACTCCTTATAAAGCTGATTTGCCTAATAATGATTTTAGAGTTGAACAGATGTGCGTCTATTGCTCTTGCTCCTAATAATCCTTTGCAAGCAACATTTGGAGAATAGTGAGAGTGAAGTTTTTAGGGAAGAAAGAAATGAGCTTGATGAAATTTTCCTTCGTCAACCTATTCTTAAACATGACTTGCCAGTTGAAGATCTAGGTACAACACCACCACCAAAGGAAGATCATGTTTTTGATTTAAAACCATTGCCTGATAATCTTAAGTATGCTCATATTGATGATAAGAAAATATATCCTGTTATTATTAGTTCTAAGCTTTCATATATTGAGGAAGAAAGGTTATTGGAAATATTGAAGAAACACCGAGGAGCTATTGGCTATACTCTTGATGACTTGAAGGGGATTTCTCCCTCTATTTGCCAACATGCTATCAATATGGAAGATGATGCAAAGCCTGTTGTTGAACATCAACGTCGTCTAATTCCTAAGATGAAGGATGTGGTAAGGAATGAGGTATTAAAACTTCTTGAAGCTAGTATTATATATCCTATTGCTGATAGTAGATGGGTTAGTCCTGTGCATTGTGTTCCTAAGAAAGGAGGAATGACTCTTGTGCCTAATGATAATGATGAGCTCATCCCTCAAAGAGTAGTTGTAGGGTATAGAATGTGCATTGATTATCGAAAAGTTAATAAGGTTACTAAGAAAGATCATTACCCTTTACCCTTTATTGATCAAATGTTAGAAAGGTTGTCTAAAAACACTCATTTTTGCTTTCTTGATGGTTATTCTGGGTTTTCACAAATTGTCGTTAAAACTAAAGATCAAGAGAAAACCACTTTCACTTGTCCCTATGGAACTTATGCTTATAGGCGTATGCCTTTTGGTTTATGTAATGCTCCTTCTACTTTTCAAAGATGCATGTCTGCTATTTTTCATGGCTTTTGTGAGAGCATTGTAGAGGTATTCATGGATGATTTTTCTGTCTATGGGAATTCTTTTGATAATTGCTTGCGAAACCTTGATAAAGTATTGCAGTAGATGTGAAGAAACTAATCTTGTTCTTAATTGGGAGAAATGCCACTTTATGGTTAATGAAGGAATTGTATTGGGACATAAAATTTCCGAGAGAGGTATTGAAGTTGATAGAGCTAAAGTTGAAGCAATTGAGAAGATGCCCTATCCTAGGGATGTTAAAGGTATTCGTAGTGTTCTTGGTCATGCTGGGTTTTATAGGAGATTTATTAAAGATTTCTCCAAGATTTCAAAGCCTCTTACTAATCTTCTTCAAAAAGATGTACCTTTTGTTTTTGATGATGATTGTAAGGAAGCTTTTGAAACTCTAAAGAAAGCCTTAACAACTCGCTCCCGTAGTTGAACCTCCTGATTGGAATTTGCCTTTTGAAATTATGTGTGATGCTAGTGATTTTGCTGTAGGCGTTGTTCTTGGACAGCGAGTAGATAAGAAATTGAATGTTATTCATTATGCTAGCAAAACTCTTGATGCTGCTCAAAGAAATTATGCTACAACCGAAAAAGAATTATTAGCCGTAGTCTTTGCTTGTGATAAGTTTAGATCCTATATTGTTGATTCAAAAGTTACAATTCATACTGATCATGCTGCAATTAGATACCTTATGACAAAGAAAGATGCTAAGCCAAGGCTTATTAAATGGGTACTTCTTTTGCAAGAATTTGATTTGCATATTATAGATAGGAAAGGTGCTGATAATCCTGTTGCTGATAATTTGTCTAGATTGGAAAATATTGCTTATGATCCTGTTCCTGTTAATGATAGTTTTCCAAATGAATAATTGGCTGTAATAAAGGTGAGCTCGCGAGATAGTCCTTGGTACGCTGATTATGCTAACTTTATTGTATCCAAGTACTTGTCTCCAACCTTTTCAGGTCAGCAAAGGAGGAAATTCTTTTATGACTTGAGGCATTATTTTTGGGATGACCCACACTTATATAAAGAAGGAGTGGATGGTATTCTGCGAAGATGTGTTCCTGAATATGAACAACAGGAGATATTGAGTAAATGTCATGGTAGTGTTTATGGAGGACATCACGCCGGAGATAGGACCGCGCAAAAGGTTCTACAATCAGGTTTTTATTGGCCAACTCTTTTCAAAGATGCAAGAAAGTTTATTTTATCTTGTAATGAATGTCAAAGGGTTGGTAATATCTCCAGACGCAATGAAATGCCTATGAATTATACTCTTGTTATTGAACCATTCAATTGTTGGGGATTTGACTTCATGGGTCCTTTCCCTTCTTCAGAAGGTAACACTCATATACTTGTTGTCGTTGATTATGTTACTAAATGGGTGGAAGCCATACCTACAAAAAGTGTTGATGGTGAGACCTCTTTAAGAATGCTTTTAGATATTATTTTTCCTAGATTTGGAGTTCCTAGATATATTATGACTGATGGAGGTTCTCATTTTATTCATGGTGGTTTTAGGAAAACCCTTGCTAAATATGGTATTAATCATAGAATTGCTTCTGCTTATCATCCTCAAACTTGTGGGCAAGTAGAATTATCAAATAGAGAGATTAAATCTATCTTGCAAAAGACTGTTAATAAATCTAGAAAGAACTGGGTTATTAAATTGAAGGAAGCACTATGGGCTTATAGAACTGCTTATAAAAATCCCATGGGTATGTCACCGTATAAAATGGTTTATGGGAAAGCTTGTCATTTACCTTTAGAACTAGAGCACAAAGCTTATCGGGCCGTAAGAGAACTAAATAAAGATCCTAAACTTGCCGGTAAGAAAAGATTGCTACAATTGAGTTCTCTAGATGAATGGAGAAGTGAAGCATATGAAAATGCTAAACTCTTTAAAGAGAAAGTTAAGAAATGGCATGATAGAAGAATTATCAAAAGAGAATTTAATGTTGGAGATAAAGTCCTATTGTATCGGTCTCTGCCTCAGATTTTTTTGCAGGAAATTACTCTCAAAATGGGAAGGACCATATGTCATTGATGAGGTGTATCGATCAGGAGCAATACAAATTAGCTCTCTGCAAGGTAATGCCACACAAGTGGTGAATGGACAAAGACTCAAGCATTATATCTCGGGTGATTCTTATAATGAAGATGTTGATGTTATTCAAGTGGTGACTCCGGAAGCTTTCATCAAAGACCAAGTTGACAGTCCTGCAGAGTTCTACTTTGAATAGGTAACAGTTCTGGTAAGAAAAAGTCCGCGTTTAACTTTCCGAACAATGTTTTTGCAACTTTTGGGAAATATGAAAAATTACGAGATCGAAACGGAGTGGAGGAGACGCACGAGAGGGTGCCCCCACAGGCCGGCGTGGGCCCCAGCCTGGCCGCGCCGCCCTGTGAGGAGGGCCCCTCGTTGCCCCTCTCCGACTCTGGTTCGACCTGGTACTTTCCTTTTGTCGTGAAATTTTTTGCTATATAATCCCCCGGACCCCTGGAGGTCCGTATATCGTTTTCTCGACGTGTTTTGTTTCGAGCTGTTTCTGCCAGGATCTGTTTTTGGATCTAGAGCCACCATGTCTTCGTCGGGACCTCCGAAGGACAGCTTCCTTGAAGACGTCGTCAACCCGTACATGAGCGAGTTGAAGATACACCCCAAGGAATTGTTGCTCGTCAATGGTGAGTTGCAGATTGAAGATGTCCGGGTCCTAAGGGAGAAGGAAGCTTGGAAGACAGGATGGAGAAGCTAGAACAAGAGGTCTTTAACTACAAGAAGATGGCTGAGCGTGAAGTGGACATCTTCCACAAGATCGTGTCTGAACTCATTGATGAACACGAGAAGGAGACTGCAAAGCTGTGGAACGACATCCTCTCACTTCACGACACCACCAACAAACTCCAAGCTCAACCCTATGATGTTCAGAATCAAAATTGTGAGTATGAAAACAGGTTTAAACACATAAGCTATGCTGCTAGTTTCAGGATCCCTGAGACCAAGATGTCGTTTGTTGATGGAGAGCCTCTTCCTTGGAAGTCTGATGATGGGAAGAATTCACCACCGCCGGAGGAGTAATTTATCATCGGTATTGGCACCCCCTTGGTTTGTTCCAAGCTTGGGGGAGTGCCGCGGTATCACATCATCACTATCTTTTACCTTTTTACTTTCAAGTAGTGTCATATCATGAGTAGGGAAGTTATCATATGAGATGTGTTGCGGTATGGAAGTATCTCTCTTTAGTTGGTTATCTATGTATCCCTTGGTGTGA
Source organism: Lolium rigidum (assembly GCF_022539505.1). Classification (NCBI taxonomy): domain Eukaryota; kingdom Viridiplantae; phylum Streptophyta; class Magnoliopsida; order Poales; family Poaceae; genus Lolium; species Lolium rigidum. The sequence continues at coordinate 300,723,526 of NC_061514.1, read as the reverse complement.
GTTATCGTTATGGAATATTAATGAGAAGTCTTATCATTTACATATTGCACATCTTATTTTAGTTTGCAATTTCTATTATATGATTAATCTTGTTATTAGTATTGGTATCACTTTGGGAGCATTGAGTAAATCTATTTGGTTTTGGCAAACTTAGCATTGGTCAATAGCAACAACACTTTGAGTTTTAAGTAGAGAAGAGGAAATACATGTAGATATGTTATTATCTTTCTTGTTAGTCCCTAGCTTAGTATTCTGAAGTTAAAATTGTTTGTGCTTACAAGGAAGATGCATGATTGTTTCTATCACATGTATATTTGTTTGTTTCCCTCAACTCTTATGCTTGCTAATTAACCTTGCTAGCCAAAAACCTGTATCGAGAAGGAATACTTCTCGTGCATCCAAACCCTTAAACCAAACCTATGCCATCAGTGTCCACCATAACTACCTATCATGTGGTATTTCCCTACCACTCCAAGTAAATACTTCATGTGCTACCTTTAAACAATTCAAAATTTATTACTTCTTATTTGTGTCAATGTTTTATAGCTCATGAGGAAGTATGTGGTGTTTTATCTTTCAATCTTGTTGGGCAGCTTCCACTAATGGACTAGTGGCTTCATCCACTTATCCTATAATTTTGCAAAAAGAGCCGGCAACGGGGTTCCCAGCCCCAATTAATCAACCTTCATTAATAATTCTCTTCACATGTTTTGCCCCGATTCATCAGTAAGCAACTTAATTTTGCAATAGACACTCCTCCATGGTATGAGATTGTTGGAAGGCACCCGAGGATTCGGTTAGCCATGGCTTGTGTAAGCAAAGGTTGGGGGGAGTGTCATCCTTAAATAAACTAAAGTACATGTGTAAACAAAAGAGAAGAGGGATGATCTACCTTGCTGGTAGAGATAACGTCCTTCATGGGAGCCGCTCTTTGGAGGTCTGTTTGGCAAGGGGGTTAGAGTACCCGCTACCATTCGTTGACAACAACAAACACATCTCAAAACTTTACTTTTATGCTCTCTATATGATTTCAAAACTTAAAAAGCTCTAGCACATGATTTAATCCCTGCTTCCCTCTGCGAAGGGCCTGTCTTTTATTTTATGTTGAGTCAGTAAACCTATTTCCCTCCAGCTCAAGCAAGCATTTCAGTTGTTGTGACCAAACCATTTATATTGTGATCTATTTCATCATGCCTTTTACTCTTCCTTGTTTAGTACAAGTTTTATCTGAATGAATATAGCTTTGAAAGTTATCAATGATTATGAGGAGATTACAATGATTGAGTATGCAAGTTTACCATAAGCTTTAATATGAGAGCGCTGCTCAATAGATGAGTATAATCTGTTAACTGTTCTCTGACCAAGAACAAAGTTTGCCATCACCAATTATGATTCCTTATGCACCTTTATTTGTGATTACCTTCTACTTGTTTCAAGTTGAATTATATGAGGAAGTTGTTTACTAGAATGTCTTGTGTGAATGAATATCATGCTTCTTGTCCGTATTTTATTTATCGACTCTTCACTCCATAAACATGTGGTCTTGTTTACTGAGCTCAGTTTCGCTTGGGGACAAGCGAAGTCTAAGCTTGGGGGGAGTTGAGACGTCCATTTTGCATCACTATTTTATATCATAATTTGCTGTTATTCATTGATATATTTCATATTTGGAGATGATACTTATGTTATTTCATCTATTTTGCATGTTTCATGATTATTGGAGGACCGCGCACCGGAGTCAGGATTCTGCTGGAAAAAGCACCGTCAGAATGCGATATTTCGAAAGATCAACAGTTGACGAAAATTATATGAAAAATCCTATTTTTCCAGAAGACGAAGGGAGCCAGAAGGGGGAGCCGAGGAGGGCCAAGGTGGGCCCACCTCATAGGCTGGCACGGCCCAAGGCCTGGCCGCGCCGCCCTGTGAGGAGGGGGCCCACAGCCCCCTCTAGCCTCCTTTTCTTCGCGTACGTCTTCGTCCCGAAAACCTAAGCCCCAGAGGATAGTCGCGAAGAGTCACGGCCGCCTCGCGGGGCGGAGAACACCAGAGAGAAAAGAGCTCTCCGGCAGGCTGAAATCCGCCGGGGAAATTCCCTCCCGGAGGGGGAAATCGACGCGATCGTCACCGTCATCGAGCTGGACATCATCTCCATCATCATCACCATCATCATCATCATCATCACCGCCATCTCCACCGCCGCACCTCGTCACCGCTGTAACAATTTGGGTTTGATCTTGATTGTTTGATAGGGGAAACTCTCCCGGTGTTGATTTCTACTTGTTATTGATGCTATTGAGTGAAACTATTGAACCAAGGTTTATGTTCAGATTTTTATTCATCATCATATCACCTCTGATCATGTTCCATATGATGTCTCGTGAGTAGTTCGTTTAGTTCTTGAGGACATGGGTGAAGTCTAAATGTTAGTAGTGAATTATGTTGGTTAATATTCAATGTTGTGATATTTAAGTTGTGGTGTTATTCTTCTAGTGGTGTCGTGTGAACGTCGACTACATGACACTTCACCATTTATGGGCCTAGGGGAATGCATCTTGTATTCGTTTGCTAATTGCGGGGTTGCCGGAGTGACGAAACCTAAACCCCCGTTGGTATATCGATGCGAGGAGGGATAGCGAGGATCTCGCAGTTTAAGGTTGTGGTTAGATTTATCTTAATTACTTTCTTGTAGTTGCGGATGCTTGCAAGGGGTATAATCACAAGTATGTATTAGTCCTAGGAAGGGCGGTACATTAGCATAGGTTCACCCACACAACACTTATCAAAACAATGAAGACTAATCAGCTATATGAAGCGAAAGCACTAGACTAAATTCCCGTGTGTCCTCAAGAACGTTTGGTCATTATAAGTAAACAAACCGGCTTGTCCTTTGTGCTAAAAAGGATTGGGCCACTCGCTGCAATTATTTCTCTCGCACTTACTTACTTGTACTTTATACATCTGCTATATCAAGACCCCCTGAATACTTGTCTGTGAGCATTTACAGTGAATCCTTCATCGAAACTGCTTGTCAACACCTTCTGCTCCTCGTTGGGATCGACATTCTTACTTATCGAAGATACTACGATACACCCCCTATACTTGTGGGTCATCAGTCGCTAGTTGAAGTCATCTCTTCATCTTCTTCGATCTCGTAGACTTCTTCTCTTTCTTGGTCAGCTCTAGCCTTCAAAGCAAGGTTGTGTGGGGATTCATCGACACGGTTCATCGCCATGAGCCTTTCTCCTGTCTTGGCCATGTTGTCATTGGCTGCCACATAGGAGACTAGATCATCTGCGTTCAGATCAGCTTGCTTGGTAAGAATTTGCAAGTTGAGTGCAAGGTTGGTGTCCTTTTGCTTGACTGCAATCATGGCAATGACCTTGGACTTTATGAATTCTTCATTCATCTCAAAACCATCGTTGTATTTTTCACATCCAAGGCCCTTGACCTTTACTCTAAGAGCACCAAGCCTTCCATAGGCATCGGCCAAGGATTCTCCTTATCTAATCATGAACATAGTTGCCTCTGTCTTTGTTGACTCATAGAGAGCTGCTTGGATTAGATTGGTTCCCTCTTGGAGTACTACAATCCGATCCCACAACTCTTTAGCGGGGTCAATGTCATTGACTTGATCAAGGAGCTTGCGATTGATGCTGCTTCTAATCTTGTCACGTGCAGAAGCATTGAGTTGACGGTGGTAGAATTCGGTGGAGGTCAACCGAATGGGATCTTGTGGCTTCCGGTATCCATCAACAATGATCTCCCACAACTCCACACTGCAGCTGCCAATATGAGACTCCATAGAGGATTTCCAAAAAGCAAAGTGAGTTCCATCAAAATGGGGAACACTCCCACTATGGTTTATATGCGGCATGGGTTAAGTGTTTTTGGGATAGTCATGATTGACTTCACGGTAAGTCTCCGGAGTGACCGAAGGCCCACTAGCACTCCCACTCGAGAGGTTCTTAAGCATGGCACTCATTTGTGCCATTTGGCTTCGGACTTCATCCTCCTTTTTCTTTTTCTCAGCCTCATATGCTAAGAATCTGGATTTCATCTCTCTAACCGAAAGGTTAGAGTCTTCGTCCAGACCCTCTAATAGTTTTTCCATCTCACTCTTAAGGCTGTGAAGCCCTTAAAAAGAGTCCAGGCTCTGATACCAATTGAAAGTTCAGAGATGGTAAACCTAGAGGGGGTGAATAGGTTTCTACAAATTTTAATTCTTTCTTTGCAATATTAGGCTTTGCGGAATATAAAGGTGAGCCTAATGCAAACTAGGTGAGGCAACATATATGATGATACAAGTAAGTCAAGCACGAAGTCTCTCACAGGTAATTATATCACAAGTAAGGAGTTCGGTTAGAGATAACCGATAGCACGCGGAGACGAGGGTTTATTCCCATGTTTCCTTCTTTTGCAAGAAGGTACGTCACGTTTGGAGTGGTGGAGGTCCCACGAAGGATTCCCCAACGCCACGAAGGCTCACCCTATTCTCCGGAGCCTATCCCACGAAGGAATAGCTCACTCACCTGTGGTAGACTTTGAGGTAGCCTCCAAACCTTCATAATCTTGTCAGGAGCAAATCCACAGCCCGGATACTTCCGGATCACTCTTGCCCACCTAGGGTTTCCAAGGAACCCTAGAGAGCAAGTATCTTGACGAATACAAGGGGGAACAAGATTTGGCTTGGTAGAACGGTAGATCGGGCCCTCCTCTTTCTTTTCCCCGGAGGGATTTGAGTTTGGGTGGAGGAGGAGGGAGATCTAAGGCTTTTGGTGTTTCTATCAATGGAGTGAGAGAGAGAGAGCTCAAGAACAGTTTTCAGTGTAGTGCCTAACAGTCCAGAGGTAGGAGAAGGAATTTTTATAGTGTGACTTGAAATCTGGCCGTTGCCACTTGACACCTCAGCATTTGCTTCGAGGAACCCGGTCAACCGGGTCTGGGACCGGGCCGGCCGGCGCAGGGTCCGGTCAGACCGGACCTGTGACCGGACCATCCGGTCCAAACCGGAGCTGGAACCGGGTCTTGACCGGAGTAGGATTTGTCGAGCAGAACAGGCGGCCGGTCCACGGCCCGGTCAACCGGGTGGGAGACCGGATCAGTCCGGTCCGGACCGGAGCGCAGGCTGAGCCAGCACCGGGCGAAGGGGTCGGCGATACTGGAATTGGCCCGGTGTGCACCGGTCCTGGGCCCGGTCGAAACCGGGCCACCCGGCGCCACGGCCGGTCTGACCGGCGCTGGGACCGACCAGTTGCTGAGAAACCCTTCTTTATTTTTGTCGAAGTGGGGGGGTCTCCCTTTACCTTCTTGTTCCATTGATATACCATTATACCTATTTGGCTAATACCTGGGAATAATCTCATAGACATATATTAGACCAAATACTCTTAGCAACGGTGTCATTGTTACCAAAATAATGGATAAGGGTAAAATACTCTTACATACTCCAAGTTTGTTATTTGCGATACTCCAAGTTGTGCTCGATTCAAAATGCAGTCAATCAAAGAGCATGAACCAGCTAACCACGGATCACCCCAACTGACCTCGGAGGACAAGATCTGAACCATCCACGTCCTAAGATCCAACGACCCAAAATCCATCACCCAAATCAAGGATAACATAAAATCTCAACCCCAACCCTACTGCCCCTGATTCTCCTCTCTGCCAACCCCTCCTCCTGTGCTACTGACACCTCTCCTCTTCTCTGGCATCCTGTCGTTGATGACCGATGACCCCGTCCCCGACACCCACTACTTGTCCTCTACCGGCGCCTATTGCTCCTCCTCTTCTCCAGCGTCCCATCGCCGATGGACGGCAACCTTGCTCATCCTCTTCTCCTGCGCCCCACCTCCGTCGACCAACGCCGCCTGCTCCTCCTCTTCTCCGGCGCCCCACCTCCAACGACCAACGCTCCCTGCTCCTCCTCTTCTTCTGGTTCCCCATCCTCCTCTAAGTGCCGACGCCCTCGAGTTCCGGCGCAACGGCCACCACCAGAACTTGACGGCGGCTCGGACGCGAGCCTCGTAGGGAAAACTCCCGGCGGCGCGAGCCTGTTAGGATTGGATGCACGTCTTTTTTATTTTTGTTGGTCAGGTACACCGACGGCAATGCCATCGGCGTAGGTTCTGACGGCCGTCAACCGGTGCCAACTGATGGCTGGTTGGCGCTGACAGCGCGGTACGCCGACAACCGTGTAGAGCTGTTGCTGTTACATGTACGCCGATGGCCGTTTCGTACGCTAACGACCGAAGAGGAGACGCCGACGGCTGCTGTCGGCGTAGATGTGGCCCGACGGTCTCCTTTTGCTACGCCTACCGGAGCCGGCCGTTGGTGTACGTGGCGCTTCATGTAGTGTGAGAATTCTAAGACCACTTGGCCATTCTAATATTCACCTACAAGGAAGAGCTTAAAGGGCATTTGAACATAAATAATTCAAAAAAAAAATTGTGCAAGGCTCACGTGGTATCTCCGCTGGATGGTTGACGGTTCAGAGACTTGTAGACATTGAGAGAATGCCATCCACACTCTTTGTCCTCAAGGTAGGTTTTAAAGGTGTATTTGTTCACTGTAATTATACTTTGATTAGAATATCATAAGCTAAGATAGTGTCTCTGTATACAACAATATATGAAGTGACTATGGATGTATGTGGTAGTTGCAAGACATAGTTAACAAAGAAAAACCAAACAATTGAGGCAACCAGAAAAGGAAACTGCTGGGCGTCCCCCGGGGGATCTGATTCCCCAGCCCCCGGGTCCCCAGCCGTCGGATCAACCATTTTAACAGTTAGATTTGCATGTAGCAAAAAAACATCTCCGGCAGCAAAAAATCACCCCCGACAGCAAATGACTGAAGCAAAAAACGGTTAGTTTAGAAAAGAAAATAAAAAGGCTGGGCTCGCCGGAGCCCTCACCGGAGGCCTCGCCGGAAACCACGTAGCAAACATATTACACAGATATAGCAAAACCGCAAATAAATTGTAGCAAATATTTTTATTCATATGCTGCGAACCCCGCCCAAGGCAGCAACTCCGGCCACCCAAGGTAGCAGCGCACGTGTCGGCCGGCTCCTGTGAGAAACCTCGCTAGTGTCGACCACGATGGTAGCACCACCGACGGACGAAAGTAGCGGTCACCGTCGCCACTTGTAGCAGGCGCCGCCGCCGCTTGCAGCAGAGCCGCCGGCCTTTGGTAGGGCCGGATGTAGCAGGCGCCGCCGCTTGCAGCAGAGCCTCCGGCGTTTGGTAGCAGCGCCGCTGTCCGGACGAAGCAGGCGCCACCGCTGTTTGCAGCAGCGCCGCCGGTCGGACGTAGCAGGCGTCCCCGCCGCTTGCAGCAGCACCGCCGGCCGGACGTAGCAGCACCACCGGCGGGACGTAGCAGACGCCGCCGCCTTCGGTAGCATCGCCGCCGTCCGAACGTAGCATACGCCGACAAATGGATGTAGCATCACCGGCGGGCGGCATGTACTATGGTGGGCACTCGCTAGTGGTCGCAGCCGGCGCCGCCCACCGTTTGTAGCACGGACGGTCCAGGCCGGTGGAGGCGGCCGGCACACGGGAGGCTCGGCGCGGGCACCGACAAGGATGCAGCGCGGCCGCGCGCAGGGGAGGCTCTGCCTGGGCTCCGACGAGGACGCGGCACGGCGCCTGAAGGAGGAGGAGGTCGGGGGCTGCGGCCGGTGGCGAGGGCAGAGAGACTGCTGGAGGAGGAGGTCGGGGGAGGCGGGCCGGCGGCGAGGCGAGAAGCTCGACGCAGCAGGAAGGCGCGGTGGCCGTCGACGGGGGTGGCGCGGTGGCCGTCGGCGGGGAGGGTGCGGTGGCCGTCGGCGGGGAGGAACTCGTCCAGTGTCGCCGGCCATGGTAGCGTGCGGCGGCGCATCGAAAAGGCGGCGTTGATTTTGTGAGCGAGAAGAGATAAGGTAGTTGTCTTCCACACGTTTTTCTCGCCAGGATGTGGTGGAGCTGCTTCCACGTGGGATATGCTGGAGGATTACTGTCCGCACGATGCGTTTGATCGAACGACCTGGAAACAGGAGGTTGCTAGCGCGTCAACCCCCGGGGGAAAGCAATCATTTTCCACCAGAAAACAAAGTTATATAGAAACAAAGCAAGCACCTGCACAACAAAAACTATGCTACCAACAGTGAATCGGTGGATCATTCGAGCCAATGAACTGCGCGTCGGTTGGTCCAGAGTTGCAGACTAAGAAAAAAATCACATCCAAATCTAAGAAATCTAAATACGTACTCCGTATGCCCTAAAAGGCAGATGCCCTCAACGGTACAATCTCTCTGCTAGCCCCGCTTACACTATAGAGAAATGCATCGCAAAACAAGAAATGGTCGAGCCCTGCTCCGGTGCTCCCCCCTAAACCAAGTTGAAGTGTCATAGTTGGTTTTTTTTTCTGTGTTGGGTCCACCAAAACCCATATATATCCACCCATTTATAACCCATCTGTATTGGATACGGTATGTGTACCTCACGTAAGAAAAAAAGAGGCCAGATGACCAGTTAATGATCTCATACGCCTAAGTACCGTCTCACGTCGTACAAAAACGAGGTACAACACAACGCGGGTCATACGAGCCTATACAGGGATGTACAGACGGTGGACCTACACTAAAATTATGATCGTGCCCCCGCTTACGAACAAATATAGAAAAATATCCACCATTGTTGTGTTTTACTTGCCCAAAATTTATCCAGGGGAGGAGCACCGGAGCAGAAGTGGAAATGGTCAAGGAATATGTAACATCAGTCCGAGAACCAACTTGAGGTTGGGTGCTTAGGAGGGTGGTTATACCCCCAGTCCACCATATTTGACATATGTTGTCTCATAAAGGTGTAATATTTATTTAGTGGTAGACGACGTTCCCGTCGACAGCGAGACGCTTGTGGTGACTTCGTCAATTTTAAGATCCAAACCGCCGGCTCAGTCTTTCGGAGGTCTCATAGGGGTAGGGTGTGCGTGTGTGCGTTCATAGAGGTGAGTGTATGCACGTGTATGTGAACACCTGCGTTTGTACTGTGTTCCTAAAAAAAAATACCATCAGTCCATCGCTAATAAATTTCTTAGCTAAAGGCGGTTTCTTCGTGTCATTGGCCGATCTTAGAAACAAAGAAAACTGGTTAGTACATGTACAAATTTGCAAGTATATGCAAAAAATTGCTAGTAGAACGGACAAGCTCTGAGTGACTCCAACCAATCTTACTTCTCATGCTTTGGACCGTCAAATCTGCCAAATGATCAAGGTGGCGAAGGACACACGTGTGGGCGTGATATCTATACCAAGGGAGAATACCGGCCTCTAGTAAGTTTACTGAAATGTTTTTTTACTCTTTGTTTCCGGCTTGCTTTTAGCTGACTTTTACGATGGAACGACTGAAACTATTTATGAACTCTTCGAGGTGTTCTATCTGCACTAAAATTAATAACAAATCATCTATAATACCAATCTATTTATCTTGATGTGATCAAAGGGTGAGAGCATTATCTACAACATCGATCTATTTAGCTTGACATTATCTAAGGGTGAGATTACCACTAGCTAATGCTATCAAAATTCAATTTCCGGAAGATCGGGTAATATATAGATACGTAACACAATGGTGAGTTGCCTAATGAATTGTTAAAAATCATAACGGGACTAGAAAGTTAGGCTGGTCATAGTGGTAAGTATCATGTAGCAGTATCATACATATGATACTATTACATGATACTATCTCTGTAGTGGGTAGTATCATAAAGTATTATCATAATCATGCTGTATTTATTGTTTTTTTGAATCTCAATGCAAATTTGTGTACAAGATTTGTTTAGCATTAACTTTTCTCGTTGTTTGCGCTATGATACGGTATCTACCTATGTTACTCTAATCTCCTCTCTCCTCCATAATTAGCTGCCACATCAGCATTTTTGTGGGACTAATGTGCATGATACTAGCTATGATACTAGCACTATAGCTAGCCGCACACACTACATATACGTATACCTAGAATAACCATGGCAAAAAAATAGACAATTGATTACCTTTAGGGCCGACCGTCCACACACCAAAAGAAGACACCCGCCCTTGACTGTCGCAATCATCCCGTGTTTGCATGATTGCCAATTACTAATCTGTCACCACCAAATAAATATTGCATGTAGAAATGCTTGATTTTGTCTCTTCTGCCATGTTGCCTGAATTTCATGCATTGTTTTCCGTTAAGTGGACATGCATTAATTTTAATTTCACTGGTAAAGGTAAGAAATTAGCATGGATATGGAACACCCCAAAGAGCATAGTAAGTAGTAACATAATAGGTTCTTTTTTTAGAGATCATCCTAACGAATTATAGCGTTTTTGTGGAGAAAAATAAAAGTTCTTGCAATGATATATTGGGAAAACTAGTTCCCTTGAGCAACACGAGCGGTGTCGTGAGTGGTACGTACTACCACTTGCACGAAAAGAAGCTGCAGTAAACTTGTCACTATTCCAGGACACATGTACAAGTGTGTTGGAGGTGGTAGCGGTGGTGCTACCGGTTGGGACAAAACTGCAAAAACAACAGATCTAGCAATGCAATAACTTGAGTTTGAAAACTCTGATTTAGGTGAATCAATTTTGTGAGAAAGAGAAAGACAACAGCTACCCCCATAAAAGTATGAAAACAAGTGGGGGAGATATTTCTATTAATTTTAGAGGTTAAACCTCTCGACACGAAGAACCAAGAAAAACATCAAACTCGAAAATGCAACAAACTTTTATACGAGATCCGTTTTCGGGAGCTAGATCTTTTCATGAGAATGAACACAAGTTTTAAAACATCATATGAATAAGAACCAAGAACAACCAAGAAATGTGATGCAAATCATGCAAGGGTTTGAGCTCTCTCCGAACGATACAACCACGTTACTCATTCGAGAGCCCTCTTGATAGTACGGCCAACTATCCTAAAAATCGGGTTTCGTAACAACAACAAGAGACCGGTAAAAGAGAAAACCTATCAAGAATAAATCTTATCCTTGCGCATTTCATTTGAGCTAGATGATGATCTTGATGGCTTCAAGATGGAACGCCTTTCTTAATTTTGATTTGCTTGATGAAGTCTTGCGGATTGCTCCCCCATAATCCACTATGGGAGAGCTTCTTCTTTGACACATCTTCATGTATCCATATCCACCATTTGTATGGCAAACTCCGTCTTCATCCATCTTCTTGAATGCATGTTATTTCTTCTTTTTTCATATATTTTGATGGTGTCTTGGGCATTCCACTTTCATGGATGTTTCAACATACCTCATGATAATCATTTTCCCACAAGTTTCAAATTGCCGAACTTGCTAATCGGAATACATGATATTTATTTACCAAAACATTTGCGATAGTTAGAACAAGTTTATTTATTTTCACGCAATGGAAAATAAATCATATCAACGAAACCACATTTTTTTTCTTCAACACCTTCAAACAACTACGGATTATGCCCTCGCACTAGATACAAAAAAAATAGTGTCAGCCGTGTAAGGGCATGTACATTGGAAAGCGCTTGTGCAGACGCTTAAAAAGTCAATTCCCTAGCTTGCTTAAGCGTCTGGTGCTAGGAGAGACATTTTGTACTTATTTTCCAAGCGTCTAGCTCTTAGCTATGATCGCTGCCACAAAAATGGCTAGGAACTGGGTGGGAACCGCCAAAGCATCCAGGATTTCTTTCATAGCGCCTCTAGTTAAGCCTCTCCATTGTACTTGCTCTAACTGCACCACCGATTAAATAAGTACCACATCTCAAACCAGGCTTAAAATTGACGTGGTTAGTCGGAGGACGGACGAATAGCGCCCGGGCTGGTTTGCTCCCGATGAATGAGTGGCTGTGGTTGATTCAAGTGTTATAAATGCTGATTTTCAGCTGCGTTATAGAAATTCGACAATAGATTCAAATACAGTAAACGGTGCGTATGCTATTGAATGCAAATTGTTGGTAGATGTATCGCATTAAAATTTGGAGAGTTGTTGGCATAACCTGATACTACCATTTCAGGATGCAAACCTGTACCAGATGTTCTCTCGTGTAATTAAGCTGACTTTGGCCCATGATGGACTAGAAAAGATGGTCGGTAATGCTTGACAGACCAAAATAGAAAGCTCGCTTAATTTTAATGGCAGAAAATTTTGACCACTGGAAAAATATTAGTAAGTCTCTCGGATCCAAATTACGTGTCACATATTTAATAAACCTAAGCCAATTTTAGGTAATATTTGTCTAAATCCACCATAGATAATTTGAATTGGGAAAGAGTAGTTTAATTCTGCATATACATTCAACCAGTGGACTCTTATGAAATTAGAATGAACTATAGAAAAATAGAAATGTTGTACTCCCTCCGTCACAGATTAGATGTCGGACGTGTAGTTCAAAGTGTTTTTTTGTTTCCCCCTTTTTATTTTTAAAAAACATCAAATCATCCCCGATCGATCGAATCCTCCTCCCGACGGACACCTAAGCGCGGTTGCACCTTCCCGCCGGCGGAGCTCCTGCGCCTTGCACCGGTGGAGCTCCTGCGCCTCGCGCCGGTGGAGCTCCTGCGCCTCGCGTCGGTGGGCGGCCTGCATCCCTTGGCACCGGTGATCCCCCTCACCTCGCGCCGACGGACTCCTACGCAAGGTCGCACGTTCACGTCGGTGGATTTCCGCGCTCCTCGCGTCGGTGGAGCTCATGTGCCTCACGCCGGTGGGCGGCCTTCCGCCCTTGCGCCGGCGACCTCCCTCGCCTCCCTCCTACGCGTCCTCTCGTGTTCCGCCACCACTGCTAGAGCTCACCTGGTGCCGGCGGGCCTCCCAGTGGAGCTCACAGCCTCGCGCCGGCCGGTGGCCTCCCGCCCTTCGCGGTGGCGACCTCTCGCGCCGCAGGGCCAGCGGCCTCTCGCGCTCCATCGCCGCTGTTGGAGCAGCCTCTCGCCGCCCTCCGCTATCCGCAGCTGCTGGAGCTCCCTTCGCCGCCGCTGTAGCTCGAGGAGGAACAATTGATTCAAGAAGGTGATCTTGCCGTCGTGGACGTCGAAGACCTGCACCTTGCTGGAGTGCAAGTCGACGTGGATCAGGGTCAACCGCACCTTCTTGTGCAGGTACCTGCAGATGAATGTGCAATTTCTTCAGTTTCATTGGAAGTTCATAACCTGCAGTTGAATTTACATGAATTTGAATGTACAGGAATATTGTTGAACACTCCCAATGTTCCATTTGAATGCACATGAATGTTATTTTTCAGAGTTAGTGTTTGCAGAGATAGCTAGCTCTTGTGTCTGTGTGTGTGCATGAGTATTAGACCACATCTCAAAATCAGTCAGATTTTTTGTCATTTTTCTGCAGTCCAGAATATAAGGTATCTTGAGTTCAAATTTTACAAATTGGTAGATCCCATCATTGTCAACATCTAGATATTTGTCAGATATTTTTGAAACTTTAAAATCCAATTTTCAAATTTTGCAAAAAAAGGAGCTACATGTAGCTCGGGCTAGAAAAATTCACTCCTATCTTTTGGGGCAACATAAATTCATATAGGAAGGAGTCTGCAACTTGTTGGTGTTTGGCAGCCATGTTGGTAGTAATAAAAGAGATGGTTGGGTTTCACGCGTGTGTGGGTGTGTGGCCAACTAACTGTTTTTCAGTTTGCATTGGCAACAAGCATACGAGTGAGGTGGTTGGGGTGCCCTGGCTCTGTATATTGAAAACAGATTCCACGCGTTTATACAAAACGAGTTATGACGTCAGTTAAGGAAACGGATGGCTTGATTGGAAGTGGATAAAAGGAGCACCCTAGCTCGCGCTCACTTCAGAGTTTTCGTGGTTAGTCGTCGTTAGACAGCCACTGGTTCCGGCCAGCTCCTTGGATTTTGTCTCTTGCGGACTACCACCAAATTTCCTTACGTCCAGCATTTCCGACCACCAACAGCAGCCCGCAGGGACGTCTCCAGTCACCCGCTTCATTTTTTCCTACATTTTTTTTTTCGATAAAGGGAATATATTAATATCAAAAGGATATCAATTACACCCAGCCTCTGCAACAACGGACCACCCTAATGGCACTACGGATGCACACAGCCAAAAAAAGGAAAAGAAAACTAAGAAACAAAAGTCCCGCTACAGTATCTCGGGCCTAACAACAGCAATACATCCACCACCAAGCAACACCTGAAATACAGACTCTCCAAAAACGACGCCTCCAAGAAGGGAACAGTGCGCTAACACCATCGTCGCCCGATCAACGATCTTAGGTTTTCACCCTGAAGATAGTCCCCGCTCTCAAAACAATGCCTCCAACAAGGTCATTGCCGTGCACAACCAAGCTAAGGCCGGACCTGGGTTTTCACCTCGAAAGGTAAGACTCGAACTTCACCTGTGTTGTCGCCCCCACTTTCATACCGCTGTCGTGAAGCCCGGAACACCAAGCAAGTCCCCCAACAGCGCGGAGACTTGAACCTCCCTTAGCTAGTCCTCCCTCCTCGCCTTCATGAACTTCTCTTCTTCCGACTTTCATCATGGATCCATAGTCACTTGATGTCAACACAGAAAAAGAGCTTCGCGCCGCTCCCTCCGGAACCAATCGGTCGGAATAAAAGCATGGGTGCGCACGACCGAATACCGCCGATCTAGCAAACTCCGGGCAAAAAGCACTCGTTACATTCGCCGGCGGAGCCTTCCGGAACTCCACACTCCGGCTAGATCACGAGTCCAGGCCTCCGGTAGGTCTTCCTCTTCACGCAAGAGAGACCCTAGGACCACCGCCTTTATTCAGGTCGGACCCCACGTCGGCGACCATCCCGGGCTGGCCACTCCAACCCTCCACCGGCGACTCCGTCGCCGGCTTCCAAGCATCTCCATCTCGCCGCCGGAACGCGGTGATGGATCGATAGATCCACCACCACCAACCGCAGGCCGACCCTCTCCGGCGAAGAAGAGGGCCACCTCCACCGTCATACCCAAGGCTGCTGCCCCGGGCGACCTCGTGTCGCGGGTGAAGCCCGAGATCGCCTCCACTCACCGGCGAGAGGCGGGGGGAATTGGCGCAGGCCATGAGCCTGGCCGCCGCCCACCACCAGCCCCTGCCGGAGTGCTGCGGAGAGCCGACGGGAGGAGGGAGACCGCAGCGCTGGCCGCCGCCGCCCATCCCAACCGTGCCGGCCGATCCACCAGGGGAGAGCCGACGGGAGAAGGGGGCGTAGCGCAGGCCGCCGCCGCCCATCCCATCGCGCGCTTCCGCCATGCGTCGAGGAGGGAGATCCGGTCGCCGTCCACCATGCGTCGACGAGGAAGGGCCCCCGCCGCCGCCACGCCCCGTGGGTCTTTGCCCCGGCGGCGCTACCGGCGGCGGCGGCGGCTAGGGCTGGGAAGGCTAGGTGCGGGAGCTGATGTACGGGAGCCCTGTACGTTTTCAACTAACTTGTTCTTCTTTTTTCCTACATAATATTGCCTTACGCGCACAATGAAAAAAATAATGATCTGTCTAACGGTTGACTTGACTTAGCTAGTCCTCACATATGGAGTCACCTCCTTCCCTACTCACATGCATGCTCTCTCTCTCTGTCACTATACCTTAGCAAGCATGAGTAGATCTCAATAGTATCAGCCTTAAGCGACCAACATCTTTCAATTTGCTTATCATCGCAGCAGTATCCGAGCTTGCTGGTGGGATGTGGTGATCGGTCGTGGGGAGATATACATGTGTCGGCGTTGGCAGATTCATCCGTTTTGTTACTAGGAGGATCGACTAGCCAGCATTTTTTCCCGGTCTACGTTATGCTCTTCTGAATTTGCAGGTAAGTACTCCTAATACTACTTGCGGCCGTTGAATTTGCACTAAATTAATTTGCAGTATTCTTCTTTTTTTGCGGGTATTAATCCTCCTGTTAGCTATAGTCAGCTGCTCGTAGATCTTGCCGTTACCCAGCCATTAATTTGTAGTTGCATAATAATTGTCAGGCGGACAACTGCAGGCGCGCGACCATGGTGGTAGTGGGAGAAGTAGCTGTTGGAGTTACAGTGTTGGGATTCTTCCTGTCACCTCACATCACGAAGCTCATGGAGGTGGCTCGATCCTGCGCAACCAGCAAGTACAAACTGTATACGGGCACGATGGACAAGTTGCTGAAAATGGAGAAAGATCTGAGGGATATCAAATGCTTCCTCGATCCAGCTACTATGGGGGGCTTCGTCAACGACCCAGGCTGGCTCAACAGTCTATGGAAGCTCAAGGATGCCATTCATGACGCCGAGGAAATCCTGGACCTGTTCGAGTCCCACATGCTTGAGCTCGAGGCGGCAAAAAACCTAAAGAAGCACCGCGGTGGTGCTAGCAGTAGCAAGAAATCCACAGATACCTCATTAAGCAAAGCTCCATCACTGCAACAGCTTGATAAAGTGCTCAAGAATCTAGCGGACCTTCGTGAGAAGGCGCAGGAACTCAATCAAAATCCTGTTACTAGGCAGGCTGTACTTTCTCCCATCTCCGATCGATCTGCGGGCATGGGTCAGGATCCTGTAAGGGATAAGAAGATCTTCTTCGGTTATGACAATGAGTATGAACAACTAGTCACCATGTTGCGGGAGCCAGACAGCAACACAGACAAGAAGGTTATTGCCATCCTAGGCCATGGAGGGATGGGGAAGACGGAGCTTGCTCGCCAGGCATTCCGTGACGTCAAAAGCGAGTTCAACCTTCTTATATGGGTGCCTGCCTACGGCAAGAATACTCAACTTAGCCTTCTGGGAGAGATTTGGAAGTCTGCTGTCGGCAAGAAATCAGTTAGCGAGATGAACATTTCTAGCCTCCAGAATGAGCTCAAAGAACTTTTAAAATCAAAGAAGTGTCTGCTTGTGTTAGATGATGTATGGAGCGACGAACAGGCGATCAACGATGCGTTGCGGTGTTTTACAGATTACGTGAGTGTCGGAAGTCGAATTGTAATAACGACACGAGCCAATATTTGCTCGGCGACACTGAGCGCAGATGCAAATGCAACCATCGTCCTGAATGGAATCGGAGACACAGAAGTCTCACTTCTGCTCAACGACACTGCAAAACTTGGAGGTGACTCACCAATCCAGCGACTGCTAGACAAACAGCTGCCGAAGCTCAAGGGATCCCCTTTGGCAGCAATAGAAATAGGTGACGAATTGAGGAAGGAGAAGGTCAAGCAACAAACAGGAAGTCACAAGCGGTGTCGCGAAATCTTAGGTGACATCGAGCAACACCTGGGCAACGTGCTCTCGAGCCATCTCTGCACCTATCGCCATTTGCCACCACACCTCCAGCGTTGCTTCGCCTTCTGCAGCATATTCCCAAACAATTGGAGGTTTCAGCGTGAGAAGTTAACCAAGATGTGGGTTGCTCTTGGTTTTGTCGAGGAGAGCAGCGATAGTTTAGGTGGAACGAGCAGCATGGAAGGTGTTGCCAGAGGCTACTTCAACAGTCTGGTTGATCGTTCCTTGTTCCACTTAGAAGAAGCCAGCAAGGGTGAAGGAGACAATTCGCAAAAAAAAAAGGGTGAAGAAGACGAACGTTACCTGATTCATGAGCAGATCCATTGGATGTTACGCTTGGCCTCTACCAATAATTGCACCAGCATCTCTGGCGACCATAGCGCATCCAAGAGAAGAATCCCTTCATCGGTTCGCCACTTGTCAGTTACCAGCGGCTGTCTTAATAAGCTCAAGGCGTACTCCATTGGACTCAGCAATCTGCGGACCTTGCTAGTCCTAAAGGATGATGATGGCAGTGATCCAGCACCTTCCATTGACAAAACTATACTCAAAGAATTCAAGGGCGTGAGAGTGCTGGATTTGACGGAAACGGGCATAACTCAGCTGCCAGAAAACATTGAAAAGCTGAAACATGTGAGGTACCTAGGTCTTCCAAGCACCATCAGTAGTAATCTTTGTGATGAAGTCACCAGGCTACTGTTTCTCCAGACACTGAGTGTCGGCGACAAAAATAACACAGAGAAAAAAATAGAGTGTATCGCCAACATAAGTGGCATCGGAAGGCTGAGTAAACTGCGAGAATCGATAGAGTTCCACGTCATCAGGGGATCAGAAAAGGCAGGGCATAGCATGTCGGAGCTGGCCAGGATGGACTCTCTGGGAGAGACGCTGAGCATAAAGGGCCTCGACGCTGTGGAGAGCAAGGAGGAAGCTGCGGAGGCTCAACTTGGAAGAAAATTTTCTGTCAAGATCCTAAAACTTGAATGGGGGCAGCCGGATCCACGGCAAGTCAATGAAGGACCCACTGATCCCGCCGCCGCGGCTCTCGAAGGCCTCCAGCCTCACTCCGACCTCCAAGACCTGCATATCACAAGGTACCCTGGGGGGTCGTCGCCTACCTGGTTGGGTGGGCTGGAGATGCTGACGCGACTGTACCTCAGGAACTGCAGGAAGCTGAAGGCTCTTCCTGCTGTCGGCGGGCTCCCGTGTCTGGAGATTCTGAATATCAAGGAGCTCACCTCAATTGAGAGGATTAACAGTGACTTCTGTGGCGGGGGCGCGTTCCCAAAGCTGAAGAAGATCCTGCTAGAGGACATGCGGGTACTAGTGGCGTGGGATGATATGCCGAGGCATGCCTTCCCTCTGCTCAGCGACGTAAGCATCGTCGACTGCCCAGAGCTGTCTTCCTTGTCGGGCCTCGGTTGCTGCAGAGCCCCACTCCGCTTGCGCGTCAGGGGATGCGCGCTCATCACTCCAGCGACCCTGCCTGCAAAGTTCAGCGACGGTGTCTCAACCTGCCAATTCTGCTAGAGCTATCCCTCAAAGCGCAAATTTCGCTGCCCATGTCGTTTTCCATTTTTATTCGATCGGTATCTCCTGTAACTCTGAGTGTCCTAAGTTCCCTGCAACTACTCTCATAGTATATACTCTGTCATTCCTGTGCACTGAATAAGTTATTGTTGTAATAAAGTCGTTATTGGCTTTTCAAGTAGTCCAGCTAGTTGAGAGTGAATTCCCCTTTTACCAATGTACTTCTGGATTTGTGACACATATTACCCCGTTTAGTTGAATTTCAATAACTAGAAGATTTGAACACAGTTTAACCCAGTTTAGCAATTTACTTACTTTTGTTACATAGAAATAGCATGTTACATCAATGTGATGCAGTATAATGTGTAAAGATCGGAGGGGCCAGCTTGAGCGAGGATGAGCTCCTGCGAGCCTGGAGGCGACGCGGGCGACCCGGAGCTCGGCCCCGCGCCGGCGGCCTCCACCAATCTCTCCAGCCCTAGGACTAGCCACCTCCCCCTCGCCGGCGGCCCTCCACTCCAGTAGCTCGGCGTTGACGTGCCCTTCCGGCCGGCCAACGCGCAGGGCTTCCTCTCGGCGCGGACGCCACGCGCCCTCGCCCTCAACCCGCAAGCCCTCCCGCCGCCGTTCAACACCCCCGGAGACTGCTTCCTCCAGTTCGTCCTCCAAAACTTCCGCACCCCGGTATGTACTCCGGTCGCTCTAGGCTCGCCGCTGTTCGCGCCGTCGCCGGTGCACATAGCGGTGCGCCATGAACGCTGCCAACCCTTCTCCTCCTCAGTTTTCGGTATGCTGCAGTTTTGGTTAGGCTCTGCTTTCGAGCGTCTTGCTGTTTTTGAGGTTGGTACCAACATTTTCCGGCTGATCGTCGCCTCCCCGGAGCTTGCCTCGTTCCTGGTTACGCTCGACGGCCTCCGCCATAGTCAGCTCGTTGCTCTGTTCTCCGTGCCGCGTGCGTTGGATGCTCTGGCCG
The DNA here is from genome assembly GCF_022539505.1 of Lolium rigidum. Taxonomy (NCBI): domain Eukaryota; kingdom Viridiplantae; phylum Streptophyta; class Magnoliopsida; order Poales; family Poaceae; genus Lolium; species Lolium rigidum. Next base: position 300,703,782 of record NC_061514.1, on the reverse strand, counting down.
TTGCTGGGCCGCTCCTTGGGCCTCTGTCTTCGCCCGTGAGCGCTATGACGTCCCACCCTGCCACTGCTGCACCTGGGCCTGCTGACCCACTGGCACAGCCCAGGCCTGGCCTGCCTTCCCTGGCGCTTCGTGGTCAACGGGAGATGCTGGCGTGCCCTAATCCGACAGCCACGCTAACCCTCCCTTCCAGGAAAACCCACCGCCCACCTCTCTGCCTCTCCCTCCTTTCCCCTGGCATTTTGCCTGCGCCCCCTGGTCCGATGCCATGGCCCGTGCCCTACCCCTGCGAGCCTCCCCGTGACCCGCCTCCTTCTCCCTCTACTCCCCGCCCGGTGCCTCTCCCCAACTCCGGTTTCCCTCCTGCCCCCTTCCCCCTTTCGGGTGTGCAGCCTCGATCCGGCCATCCTACCCATTTCGGAGTTCTTGGTGCTTGCGTCGCCATGGATGGCCCCCTTCCCCCTTCCTACTCCCAGGTGGCTGCTTCTCCTTGTAAGCCTCCCCCGCCGCGCCCCAAGCTAGCTCACTCCACCTCCTATTCGCCACCTCTCCCGACGCTGCCATCGGTGCCTCTCGACCGACCATCTCGTCGCCAGGTGCCGCGACCTTGTGTGCTGCCGACGCTGCCGTCACTCCAGCCACCGGGAGAACAGCTGTAAGCTCCCTCCTTTCTCATTTTCTACTCCTTCCTCCCCTATCTCCTTCTCCTCTCCTCAGACCCCTATTCTACCCTTTGCCGGGTCGCTCATGGACGCTGCCGGCGATGGTGCGGACCTGGGCGCGACGACCACCCTGTTCTGCAACCTTTGCTTTGCCCAGGACCACCACTGTTCGATCTGCCGCTTGGTCATGCCCGCGGCTGCTGCTGCTGCCGCACACACCGCGGCTCCAGGAGCCGGTGAAAGCGACGAGGAAGAGGATCCCGAGGAGCTGGTCTTCGAGGACGATGATAGCGCGTGAAGCACACGTCCGTTGGGAACCCCAAGTGGAAGGTGTGATGCGTATAGCAGCAAGTTTCCCTCAGTATGAAACCAAGGTTGTCGAACCAGTAGGAGATGAAGGTCACATGAAGGTTGTTGGTGAAGGAGTGTAGTGCGGCGCAACACCAGGGATTCCGGCGCCAACGTGGAACCTGCACAACACAATCACAATACTTTGCCCCAACTTAACAGTGAGGTTGTCAATCTCACCGGCTTGCTGTAAACAAAGGATTAAACGTATGGTGTGGAGAATGATGTTTGCTTGTAGAAAACAAAAGAGAACAGAGATTGCAGTTGATTGTATTTCAGATGTAAAAGAATGGACCGGGGTCCACAGTTCACTAGTGGTGTCTCTCCAATAAGAAATAGCATGTTGGGTGAATAAATTACAGTTGGGCAATTGACAAATAGAGATGCATACATGTCATGATGATTACTATGAGATTTAATCAGGGCATTACGACAAAGTACATAGACCGCTATCCGACATGCATCTATGCCTAAAAGTCCACCTTCGGGTTAGCATCCGCACCCCTTCCAGTATTAAGTTGCAAACAACGGACAATTGCATTAAGTATGGTGCGTAATGTAATCAACACAAATATCCTTAGACAAAGCATTGATGTTTTATCCCTAGTGGCAACGAGCACATCCACAACCTTAGAACTTTCATCGTCATTGTCCCGCATTCAATAGAGGCATGAACCCACTATCGAGCATAAATACTCCCTCTTGGAGTTACAAGTATCAACTTGGCCAGAGCCTCTACTAGCAACGGAGAGCATACAAGAACATAAACAACACATATATGATAGATTGATAATCAACTTGACATACTATTCAATATTCATCGGATCCCAACAAACACAACATGTAGCATTACAAATAGATGATCTTGATCATGATAGGCAGCTCACAAGATCTAACATGATAGCACAATGAGGAGAAGACAACCATCTAGCTACTGCTATGGACCCATAGTCCAAGGATGAACTACTCACGCATCAATCCGGAGGCGGGCATGGTGATGTAGAGCCCTCCGGTGATGATTCCCCTCTCCGGCAGGGTGCCGGAGGCGATCTCCTGAATCCCCCGAGATGGGATTGGCGGTGGCGGCGTCTCTGGAACTTTTTCCGTATCGTGGCTCTCGGTAATAGGGTTTTCGCGACGGAGAGTTTAAGTAGGCGAAGGGGCAGAGTCGGGGGACGCTCGAGGGGCCCACCCCATATGGCGGCGCGGCCAGGGGTGGGGCCGCGCCCCCTATGGTGTGGCCGCCTCGCATCCCCTCTTCGTATCCTCTTCGGTCTTCTGGAAGCTCCGTGGAAAAATAAGACCCTGGGCGTTAATTTCGTCCAATTCCGAGAATATTTCCTGTGTAGGATTTCTGAAACCAAAAACAGCACAAAACAGGAACTGGCGCTTCGGCATCTCGTTAATAGGTTAGTGCCGGAAAATGCATATAAATGATGTAAAGTGTGTATAAAACATGTGAGTATTGTCATAAAACTAGCATGGAACATAAGAAATTATGGATACGTTTGAGACGTATCAAGCATCCCCAAGCTTAGTTCCTACTCGCCCTCGAGTAGGTAAACGATAACAAGGATAATTTCTGAAGTGACATGCTATCATAATCTTGATCAATACTATTGTAAAGCATATGAGGTGAATGAAGTGATTCGAAGCAATGGTAAAGACAATGATTAAACAACTGAATCATATAGCAAAGACTTTTCATGAATAGTACTTTCAAGACAAGCATCAGTAAGTCTTGCATAGGAGTTAACACATGAAGCAATAAATTCTTAGTAGAAAGTTTAGAAGCAACACAAAGGAAGATATAAGTTTCAGCAGTTGCTTTCAACTTCAACATGTATACCTCATGGATAATTGTCAACACAAAGTAATATGATGAATGCAAATAAGCAAGTATGTAGGAATCAATGCACACAGTTGACACAAGTGTTTGCTTCTAAGATAGAAAGAAGTAGGTAAACTGACTCAACATAAAGTAAAAGAATGGCCCTTCGCTGAGGGAAGCATGGATTACTATTTTTGTGCTAGAGCTTTTATTTTGAAAACATAGAAACAATTTTGTCAATGGTAGTAATAATTCATATGTGTTATGCATAAGACATCCTATAAGTTGCAAGCCTCATGCATAGAATACCAATAGTGCTCGCACCTTGTCCTAATTAGCTTGGATTTACATGGATTATCATTGCATAACATATGTTTCAACCAAGTGTCACAAAGGGGTACCTCTATGCCGCCTGTACAAAGGTCCAAGGAGATAGATCGCATTTGATTTCTCGTTTTTGATAGATCTCAACTAAGGACATCCATACCGGGACAACATAGAAAACGAGATAATGGACTCCTCTTTAATGCATAAGCATTCAACAACGAGATAATATTCTCATAAGAGATTGAGGATTAGTGTCCAAACTGAAACTTCCACCATGATTCATGGCTTTAGTTGGCGGCCCAATGTTCTTCTCTAACAATATGCATACTCAAACCATTTGATCATGATAAATCGCCCTTACTTCAGACAAGACGAACATGCATAGCAACCCACATGATATTCAACAAAGGTGTAATAGTTGATGGCGTCCCCGTAAACATGGTTACCGCTCAACGAGCAACTTATAAGAAATAAGATACATAAGCTACATATTCTTTACCACAATAGTTTTTAAGCTATTTTCCCATGAGCTATGTATTGCAAAGACAAAGAATGAAATTTTAAAGGTAGCACTCAAGTAATTTACTTTGGAATGGCAGAGAAATACCACATAGTAGGTAGGTATGGTGGACACAAATGGCATAGGTTTTGGCTCAAGGTTTTGGATGCACGAGAAGTATTCCCTCTCAGTACAAGGCTTTGGCTAGCAAGGTTGTTTGAAGCAAACACAAGTATGAACCGGTACAAAGCAAAACTTACATAAGAACATATTGCAAGCATTATAAGACTCTACACTTGTCTTCCTTGTTGTTCAAACACCTCACCGGAAAATATCTAGACTTTAGAGAGACCAATCATGCAAACCAAATTTCAACAAGCTCTATGGTAGTTCTTCATTAATAGGTGCAAAGTACATGATGCAAGAGCTTAAACATGATCTATTTGAGCAAAACAATTGCCAAGTATCAAATTATTCAAGACAATATACCAATTACCACATGAAGCATTTTCTGTTTCCAACCATATAGCAATGAACGAAGCGGTTTCAACCTTCGCCATGAACATTAAAAGTAACGCTAAGAACACCAGTGTTCATATGAAACAGCGGAGCGTGTCTTTCTCCCACACAAAGAATGCTAGGATCCGATTTTATTCAAACAAAAACAAAAACAAAAGCAAACAGACGCTCCAAGTAAAGCACATAAGATGTGACGGAATAAAAATATAGTTTCACTAGAGGTGACTCGATAAGTTGTCGATGAAGAAGGGGATGCCTTGGGCATCCCCAAGCTTAGATGCTTGAGTCTTCTTGAAATATGCAGGGATGAACCACGGGGGCATCCCCAAGCTTAGACTTTTCACTCTTCTTGATCATATTGTATCATCCTCCTCTCTTGATCCTTGAAAACTTCCTCCACACCAAACTCAAAACAAACTCATTAGAGGGTTAGTGCATAATCAAAAATTCACGTATTCAGAGGTGACATAATCATTCTTAACACTTCTGGACATTTCCCAAAGCTACTGAAAGTTAATGGAACAAAGAAATCCATTCAACATAGCAAAAGAGGCAATGCGAAATAAAAGGCAGAATCTGTCAAAACAGAACAGTCCGTAGAGATGAATTTTTTAGGGGCACTTAACTTGCTCAGATGAAAAAGCTCAAATTGAATGAAAGTTGCGTACATATCTGAGGATCACACACGAAAATTGGCAGATTTTTCTGAGTTACCTACAGAGAGGCCTATTCAAATTCGTGACAGCTAGAAATCTGTTTACGCGCAGTAATCCAAATCTAGTATCAACCTTACTATCAAAGACTTTACTTGGCACAACAATGCAATAAAGTAAAGATAAGGAGAGGTTGCTACAGTAGTAACAACTTCCAAGACTCAAATATAAAACAAAAGTGCAGAAGTAAAATAATGGGTTGTCTCCCATAAGCGCTTTTCTTTAACGCCTTTCAGCTAGGCGCAGAAGTGTGAATCAAGTATTATCGAGAGATGAAGCATCAACATTATTACCAGGGGAGTTGGGAGTTTTCTCAACAATGCATTGTATCTTGTCTATGTAAGTAACTCCTCTTTCGTTGCTCTTAGGCTTACTATCCTCATCAAACAAATTTTCAGGAACAAGCCAAGCATAGTTATTTTCTAGAGCTTCATGCATCCCTAGGAGCTTACTAGGTATCGGTACTTTAATCTCCCCTCACCATTGACGTTATTAGTGTACTTTAATCTATCCATGTCCCTCTTTTCAAGTGTTTTTGCAAAATCGGTACAAAAGCCAAGCCTCTTATGCTTAATAAAAACTTTTCTAGCTTCTTTAGCTATATCACCATCGGTACAACCATCTAGCTACTGCTATGGACCCATAGTCCAAGGATGAACTACTCACGCATCAATCCGGAGGCGGGCATGGTGATGTAGAGCCCTCCGGTGATGATTCCCCTCTCCGGCAGGGTGCCGGAGGCGATCTTCTGAATCCCCCGAGATGGGATTGGCGGTGGCGGCGTCTCTGGAACTTTTTCCGTATCGTGGCTCTCGGTAATAGGGTTTTCGCGACGGAGAGTTTAAGTAGGCGAAGGGGCAGAGTCGGGGGACGCTCGAGGGGCCCACCCCATATGGCGGCGCGGCCAGGGGTGGGGCCGCGCCCCCTATGGTGTGGCCGCCTCGCGTCCCCTCTTCGTCTCCTCTTCGGTCTTCTGGAAGCTCCGTGGAAAAATAAGACCTTGGGCGTTAATTTCGTCCAATTCCGAGAATATTTCCTGTGTAGGATTTCTGAAACAAAAAACAGCACAAAACAGGAACTGGCGCTTCGGCATCTCGTTAATAGGTTAGTGCCGGAAAATGCATATAAATGATGTAAAATGTGTATAAAACATGTGAGTATTGTCATAAAACTAGCATGGAACATAAGAAATTATGGATACATTTGAGACGTATCAGACGACGTCGACGACGGCGGGCTGCTCCGCCGGTGGCTGCTGCGGATGATTTCATCCCGCTGCCGGCCGACGACGTGGGGGACAATGGGGTTTTCCTCCCCATTGTCGATGTTGTTGATTTCTTGGCCGTCCCTGGCCAGGAAAGCGATGCTGCAGCCTTGGATGGGGTAGCTGACTCTGAGGACCTGGAGGTGCCGGTCAGGCCGGACCATGTGGACGTGTACATGCCCTTCGTCAACCTCAGGCATTTCGACCACATCGCTTACGCCTTCATCAACCCAACCTCTGTCCCCGCCATTGACGACCCTGGCGCCTTCATCCTCCAGGCAGCTGACCTTGGCAGCGGCCCCGACCGTGTCTCCTTGTTCCCTTCGGCGTATGGTTCCCGCGTCGCTGTTTTCGACTCCGACCGCGACCGCGAGCACGCCATCTCCAATGGCCCCTTCCTGGACCGCGAGGCCTCGGTTTTTTTTCGGAGGCACGACGAATCTGATCAGCGTTTCATCTTCGAGCATGAAACCATGGCCGCTCTTTCCATCAGCCATTTTCCCTTTGAGCATTGGCAGAGACATCACATTACCCACTCCTCTGGTCCTTATGCCAACCCCCAAAATATCGACCCGGTTTGCCTCACCGGGGTGGACTTTCAAGCTGTCCTTGTCATTGTCAAGGCCGAGTCAATCACCGACATTCCGATGAACCTTGCAGTCAAGAATTACTGCAGCATTGGCACCTTCAGCGAGGTCACCATCATCGACTTCGATGACCTTGCTCCTGGCTCGGACCCCTCCTCCGGGCTGGAGTTTGATGCCATCCATGATGCAGTCTCTTCTGATGGTGATGACGAAGACCTGGTTGACCTTCCGAGAGGCACTGCCTATCCGGAGATGATGGAAATTCTGGGAGTGCCTCCCCCGCTGGTGCCCCACGGAGAGTCTCATAGCGCTGCTCCAGCGGCGTCCTTGGTGGATCGGGCCCTTGCCAACGCCCCACCTCTGCCCTCTGTGATAGGTGGCCCCATCCTCTACAAGCCCTCGAGTGTCCAAGTCAGGCTGTGGCTTGGGTTCTTTGACGTCATGGTCGTCGGTTCCTCCGGCGAGCGCGCCTCCTTTCGCCTCCCGCTGCGCAAGGTGGCCTCATCCCCTGGGAGCAAAGGGCTGATGGTGGCCAACTTTGTCACCGCGTCGGTTGGGCTGGTGGACTCCATCACCCTTGTCGGCCCTCTGCGCCGGCCAGTCCTCTCCGTTGACATTCTTGCTCGCAGCCTTGGTGCGGCTGGCGGCGACAGCGTCCCCCTGGAGGTTGCTGAAGCAATGGTCAAGGGCTGCTTCGACAACAACAAGGTGCTCCCTTCGGACGAGGCGGCGGTCACCGGTGCGCTGGTCCTAGACAGCCACGGTGACGCCCATGGCTCGCCTTTGGTGGAGGCGACACGCGCTGAGGCTCCCCCTCTAGTCCTTTCGCCAGCTCGACCCTGCCGGTTCAGGCTTTGGCGATGGAAGCCTCTCTGGTGGCCAGCACCTTGTGGCACGTCTCGCCGCCCACGCGCCAGCCAAGACGCTGCTCTCGCCTCGCCTGTGGTCGCTACGTCTCAATTGTTGGAGATATGCCCAAGAGGCAATAATAAAAGTGTTTATTGTTATATCTTAGTGTTCATGATAAATGTTTACATCCCATGCTATAATTGTATTAACCGGAAACATTAATACTTGTGTGTTTTGTAAACATAAAGGAGTCCCTAGTAAGCCTCTTGTTAAACTAGCTTGTTGATTAATAGATGATCATGGTTTCCTGATCATGAACATTGGATGTTATTAATAACAAGATCATATCATTAGGTGAATGATGTTGTAATATCCCAGGTAATGGGGTTACAGAAATAGAGGAAACAGATGTGTGCATTGCATTCATGCATAGAAAATCCGGGGAATTTTCGCGCTTTAAAGTAAAACAGTCACAGTAATTGAAGTTTCACTTGACCTTGGTGGAATTGATGTAGCTCATCAAGTCAAGCGCTATAAACCTCAATGTGACTTTGTTAAAATCTTGTTTTGGGTAGAGATGATTTGATCTAAGGGGTTAGATCAAATGAAACTAATAATCAACACAACAACACTTTACTCAATGATAAATTGTTTGATCTTATAAAAGCTTATAATATGGTAATCCTTGCCATAACATATGAGCATCCATTCAATTGCAAATCAAGTAACAATAAAATAGAGAAACCATTCTTTACTAATCTTTTCCCTGTCTTAAACTAATCCTTGATCCTACCATGAATCTCATGGTATTCATTTTATTTCAATCTTGGAAATAAAACAAGGAGATCAACCCTAGAAGTATATATTCTTCCCTATTCCAAATAGTTTTACATCAAACCCAGAGAGGTGAGAGTTCTATTCTCCGGTGGGGATTTTCGCATATAAAACCCCACGTCTATCCCATCTAGGAGACAGGCACGAAAACAATTCACATTGCATGATGAAACGATCAGGTTTCAATTCCCATCTACCGCCCGCCTGGGGTCCGCCAGCGCCGCCGTTCCGCATGGCTCTACCGGATCTAAGCAGATTCTCCTCCACACAAACCGCACGACGCGCCGCTCCAGGCCGACGACGCCGTCGCAGCAGCAACGACCACCGGAAGCCGCCGGGTTCTGGTGGACGTGCAACACATGCGGTGTCGAGTTCGACTCGCTTCAAGAGCAGCACGAGGACTCCAAGTGTGATATCCACCGCCTCAACGTAACTGATTCGTCTTTATGTCGTGGACTCGTGGTCCGTCGTCAAACACAGCTGGAAGATTTCCGGATTGAGCCGGTTGATGGACGTCCAATCCAGAGGAAACACCATGTTTCTATAAATATATGTGGCGGGTCGACTAACTGCGTGTCCAGTCCGTGAGATCCAAGGTGGTCAGGAGCTTCCAGGAGCAAGCCATCCACTTGATCCACTTGATATGGACAAAGGTAAAGCATTGCCGCTTGATTGTCTTAACTTAATTTAAAGCTGTGTCAATCGATCGACGTACACGCTCTTGGTTCTTGAACATCGCTGATGATAGGTTAATCAACTGCAGATGTCTGCGATGCATAACACCCAGTAGATCGTAGCAGCTGGCTAGAGAAGAATTGTGGGGCGTCGAGGCCTCAAGGGATCCAGGTGTTGGACGCAAGGTGAGGCTAAGAAGTTTGGGTGATGTGTTCCTTTTCCTCTCGGGGCTCCAGTTTTTTTTTAATCACCTGGACAAGAGCACGATGGAGAACCTGTCAGGTCTAACAACCAGAGTTGAAACAGCGGTCGCTCTGAAGGCAATCTCAATAAGAGCGCTGCTAATCTTTTCCAAGCTTTGGAAGAGTACATGCCTCTTCTGCTAGAACTGTCATTCAAAGAAAGTTTTTTTAATGTAATTTCAAGGAAAGTAATTGCCTATAATATATTACCTCTGTTGTTATATGACAATGTTACAGACCGATTATCATGCCTGATGTTTTCCTAATGTTTTGCCACAATGGCGGTCATCTTTTTTCCTAGGGTTGTGGCAGGCAATCACTACTCTGCCAATCAGCTACACCAATGAGACGAAGCGTCTGATATCCGGTTCCAGCCTCAGTACAGGCATCGAACGCCCTGGAGCACTCGACCAGGTGATGACTATAGCATATGACCCACTAAGGCATCAGATAATAGTTGTATATGCAGCAGACGACAATACGACATCGGTTCTTGAGCTCAATTCGCAGATGGTGGTGATCCATTACATATTTGAATTCGTTGTTTTTGATTTAGTGATGTATTGAAACATCACATATTTTTTGTTTATGTTCTAAATTGAGTTGCTAAAATATTTTTTCTTGATTTGGGTTATATAAACAGATCAAATTATTATGAGCTATCTATCCATGACAGTCAGGTAATGAGGCTTGAGTTGATGCTCTACATTGTTATTGCCGGAATTGGTGGAAACTCCCCGAAGTCATGGAGTGATCGCTAGGTAATATCTCGACCTTAAAGAAAATGATATCAGTAATCTTTGGTTATGTATTTATCCTCTTTTTCTTTTTTGCTTTGAATTGAATATAAAACAAAAGGAGGGAAGGTCATGGAAATACAATTAGTTCGCTCGAAATATGTATGAACCAATATTTTCCCGGGAGTATAAAAGATCGCACATGTATGACCAAGATATATGCCCAGTATATATGGTCGGTATACAGCCATGCTGTCTGTCAAGTGCCATTTGCTGGCTTTTTTTTTCTGTCGAGCGCTCCGTTTTCCGGAGGCCACAGAAAAGGGCCTGATATATAACTATATGCCGAGCAGATCTATGGTGTTTGCGCAGCAAGTGTATGCCAAGCGTATTTTGTCCTTTGCGGAGCGTACTTGGTGCTCGACAAAAATGGCATTTCTATGAGCTTACAAAATATTTTGACTTGGTGCACTACCATAGCCTTTTCTTTTGAAGTAGTGAATGGCACTGACCAGCTCTGACCAGAATTTTTTTTTTTCGTTTTGCCAGAGAGAATAAGCTAAGAAGGTTCCCAGCTACACATGTTAATACAAACATTTTTCTAAACATTAAGGAAGTTGTCGCATGTAAGCTCTCTGTGTTAATGTTTGCAGCTCTGAATATCATCTAGGGAGTATACTCATCTGGGAGCTAGGACTGTTCCAGCAAATTGGCTACGATACGGGCGTAACATTCTTGCTACAGGATTTGTGCTTTAGTGATCTTTAAAAGATTGATAGTTAGGCGGTGACAATGTAATTTTTTATTAGTGAGGTGCAAGGGTATTTGGGAGGTGGTAGTTGGATGATATTTCCTTTTTCATTTGTATAATTAATTTTCTGTAATAAAAATCTCACTTTTATTTACCTTCCTGGTTCGATGCATTTACCATGCATGCTTTGTTTTCTAAGTCTTACCCTTTAACAAAAACACTGATTCTCATTTTTTCTCATAATGCTGCCCATTTAATCTTCTCGACATGCAGTAAGTGAAAAGTTGAGTTATTTCTCCGTTGTCCGTCAATTTAGATTCACGTACTTCAGTAGGAATAACGATCATTCTTTCTCAATGCAATTACCCCTTTATATTTATTCATCAATATCATAGTATAGCAGATGAATAATTGTAGTTCTCTGAAAAAATATTAAGAAAACAGAAACTTTGAGGCTACTTACTGAAATTGATCGGTATTAGTATGATAGGCTAAATCATGTATTTTACACCTTCAAGTGTTTCTATGTGTTAGAAATTACTATATGTATGTTATGGAAAAGGTAAACCTTAAACATTGCATTGATCTTAAAGCATATATAGTTGTTATTTCCCTATGCAAATATTGTAGGTATCAATGTACTCGATAATAAAACAAGCAGGTAGCTCCATTATAGATACATTATGAGTATTAGTTAAGGAGATTTACAGAAAATGGTGACACTGAATAAATGGAAAATACATATTTAAGTTATTTAATGGCCTAACAAGAATTAATAAATGATCTAACATGTATCAAATATTATCATAAATACATTATATAATTAAACCTATTGATACAAATCTACAAATGAATGGAAAAAAGAACTGCAAAAAGAATTCAATAGTAGTCGCACTCTCAACATAGTTTCACAAATTTAAATTAAAAGCTATAAACGATGGCTATTTGTTTCTGACTTTTCTATAGCATTAATTATTATTGTGCATATATCTCCTGGCCTACATTTGCAATGAAATAAAAAGGTGAAATAGATCAGGACTCTAGCCGCGCAAATGCGCGGGTCACGTTGCTAGTTATAATTATTAAAGAAGCAATAACAAAACTTGAGTTAAACCTTGGATATACATCCAAGTATTCAAATCATCATCTTCAAGACAACCCTAGAGAGAGATAAATCATTTATATTTAACATAGACATTGATGATCACATCAACCTCTAGGAAGCCTAACCTTAGGTTAGTATTAAAGTCCTTCCCAAATAAGAGAGTGACCAATCATGCCAATCTTAGCTTTACCTATTTAAGAATAGAGGACAACCATTGCACTAAAATATTAGGAGTACACCATAAACCCTAGAATAACTATTCCTATATTAGAGAACTCAAGTTATGGTGTTACACTCAAATTAATGAGGCAACACTTGGACTTGGGAAAAAGAACTATCCATATACTCAGATGATTATATCATCATTCCCTGGAAAGAATCCTAAGAATTATCTCAGGCAATCTCCTGGGATATCAATTATAGAGGCCACCATAATAGCTCATCTTAAAAAATTGAATAGAAGTGCTACACCTTAGTTCATCAAGACAATGCTTGATCATGGAAGTGAGAAACCCATTTAATGAGAGATCCCTTAGGAAGCCAAACCTTGATCATTATAAATTGAGTGATGATCATAAACCCTAAGAACTTGAGGTAGAGATAATAAGAACAAGTTGATCATGCCTAATCCATGATCATGCTCTTGAGGTATGTGAGGATAAGTTAAAACCTAATATGATTATTAGATATTATTCCCCACATGAAATCATAGGGAGGTAACTAGTAAACAAACCTAGACTTATATCCTAAACCCTAACTTGTGAACCACTTGGTGATCACAAGTAGAATCCTACCATATCTAAATTTCCTAAATTAAGGAACCCAAGAGAACCTTAGAGTTAAACACTATACTTTATGTAATGAGTAACCATACATCCATCTGACCAAAGTTAATGTAGTTACTTTAATGATAAGTTGGGGATAATAATAGGAGTTAATTGGTACAAGATAAAACCAATTCTCAAATCCTTAGTAATTAGAGAAGCACATGAAATATTAAGCAAGTAACCACCTTATCATGGTTAGGGGAGATTAAACCCTAGCACATACAATATGGTGTCATCTCATCTCTACAATCCAGAATTAAATCTCAACCCTAGTTTGTGTATCACTTGGGTGATCACAAATAAAACCTAAACCCTAATTGAGATTCAAACCAGTTGCCATTAGGTGAACATGACGAGAACCCTATAATTAATCACTAACTAAAGCTCATGCTTCAAGAATAACCTAGTGCTAAACCATTTGTTTAGAACCATGGTGGAGATCAACTACTTAATTAAGACCAACCCATAAATGCAGTAATACCTACTCTAAGTAATTCAAGGTGTTATTAAATATAATCCTAGTGCCAACTCTGAAATATGGTTGTAATAGAAATCATAAAACCCTAACGGATTGATGCTCACATAAAATCATATGTGAAGAACCAACTTCTTAAATAAGAAAACAAGTCCTAATAATAAACTCTAAAATACCTTGAGCTGGACTTACCAACTCTAATACTTCAAATAGATTGATCCACAAGAAAAGAAAAAAAAATGAGGATATAAATTCATGCTCATTTGCTATTTTGAATAAAACACAAGTATGTAATATAATAATTTATAAAATACTTGTTTCAAATGGATTATGGGTGTAATAGTCATTTCACAACATCCAAATGGAATTAACACAATTGAGACCTGCCAAAAATAATAGAATTCAAATATGAGTTCAATTTGGTAAATTATAAAACAGAAAATGAAAACGAGAAAAGAGAAAAAGAAGAAAGGCCTCACCTGGACTTACCTGGCCGTGTAGCCCACCAGCAGCCCAGCAAATCCCAGCCCAACACGGCCCAGACCAGCCCAACATAACTCTTCGTCTAAAAAACAGAGTGAGGGGGTCGTCCTCATCCTCTCAGGCGCGTGGACGATAGCACGAAGACGTGCTCGTCTTCTCCCTCGCCGGCACGCTCTCCTCGCTCGGCGTCGTGACGAGGCGCAGATCATCGCCATATAAAAGCCCACGACGAGTTCTAAGCCCCGGTTTCTTCCTCATTTGCCCCAATTTAGCAAACCCTAGCTCGCCGGCCGATTTGTCTCGCCGTCGATTGGAGCATCTTCAAGCCGCGTCGTGAAGCTCGCGGAGCTTCGCCTTGTCGCCGGCAACCCCTCGTCGACGCGTGCTTGCCGGGAAGCCCTACAACCGACGAATCGGGTCGTCGTTTCTCCGCCGGTCAACCGCGGACGCCGACGTTCGCCGTCGATAATAGGCCACCACCAGTCTCACCGACACGCCCGTCGTGACCGCGGTGAGCTCCTCTATCACCTAGCATGCTCGCCTTGCTCTCTAGCCCGCTGTAGTTTCGCCGCGCCGTTCACCCGTGCCCGCCGCCGCAGAACCACGCCGCCGGCCATGCCCCGGTGACCGTATCGGAGCGGCGCCGCTAATTTATGGCTCGCGCGCATCGCCTGCGTCGAGCCAACACACGCACGCGCCCGCGGGTGAAGCCCAACGCCGGCGATCATCGCCACGATCCGCCGGTCACCGTGCCCATTGCCATGTTGGCAATTTTGACCACAGTCAAAGCCACCGAGGCAGCTGACGTGGCCTTAGGCCCACTAGTCAGTGACCCTCTGGGTAGTTTAACCGGGTACCTTTAGTTATTTCCTTTTAAATTTAAATCTAGTAAATTACTGCAACTTCACATAAATTTAGAAAATTCAAATTAAGTCAGAAAAATATAAATGAGATGTGAAAATTCTTAGAAAAGAAAACTCTATCCAATAAAAATATAAAATGAAATTTTTATTTTTAATAAAAATTTCATTATTTAATACTTGTTAATTAAACCTTTAATTTTTATTTCCAAATTCAATTAAAATTCAATAATTAGTAAAAATCTCATAAAATAAATAAAAAAACCAGTAAGTAAATAAGGAAAACATTAAAATTAGTTTTCCTTTTCTATTAACTTATTAAATCCTTATTAGGAGGATTTAAAACCATGATTAATAAATACCTTAATTATTAATTCTTTAAAAATAATAAAAGGACAAATCCAATAGTATTTTAATTTCAAAGATATTAATAACCTCAACTTTATTAAGGAAGTTACTAATCCAAGAAGTATAGAGTAATTAGGAAACCCTAGTTCAATTATAAAACAAAGTGATAACCCCATAATTTCATGTGGGATCCTAAAACCCTAATGACATTTAGAACCTAGCTCCACTATTTCATTTGAACCCTAATTTATTTCTAAAACCTAAACCCTAGATCCTCACATGTTATCATGGTGTTCTACTCTCATACATAGAATCATAATAGCAATTAAATACTTGCCATGCCACATAAAATGGTAGGAGCCCTATTCTCAATAATTTAGTACTCCATGTAGGCATACCTATCCAACCTAATTGATCAAATAAGGGCAACCAAATGCAAACCCTAACTCCTATACTTAGAGGCAACAACTTTAAATATCCATATTCATCATCACACCATGGTGATGAACCCTAATAGTAACCATACCTATTAATCTGCACTACATTCCCTGTTCCACTAAAACCTGCTAGTATGAGATATTTATTAAGCATCCTATTTAGGAAACCATCATTCCTATTTTAGTGGACCCAATAATAAAACCTAGTTAACCTCAACCCTAATTGATATGCTTCTTATTATTTAAGAAGTATGTTCATCAAAAGTTATTCTTTTGAAGAAAATAAAGAATCATCATCAACCCTGCTGAAAAGAACCTATAAACCCTAGCCAGTTATCTCTAGCAAGATAAACCAACCTTGACAACAACCCTGTATAATGAATTGCTTAGGATACCTAGGCTCATCCTAACCTTACAAGCCCTAGGTGTGATGAATCCAACTTTGTTTGGATCCATCGAATATTTACTCCAGCAACTATCTGAAACCATAGTCAACCATAGAAACCCAACCTAATTATCATACTTGTTCTTTATCAAAGAACATGTTCTTCAAAAGTAATTCTTTTGAAGTATATGATAATTAATCATTAACCATGCCATTTAGTGCTAAAACCAACCATTATTCATTACATGTTAGTATTATACCAAATGTTATTGTTATGTGCTATTAGTATTATTGTTATGATATATTGCAGCACCTATTTATGATACCAAGCAACCAACCTGAATAAGAACCTTGTCTGTGAATCACTCTAAAAGTGCAACACACTCTAAACAAATCATTTCAACTCACTAATCCTAAATCATCGGGGTTAGGTCACGCTTAGAGCGATTGCATCTCATACTTATGCATTACTGCATCCTTGCCAATCTTTTAAACATTGTCCTTACCGGACGATGATGCTATTTCAGAATTTGGAGTTATTGCGCACCGAAGGCCTTGTCTGCATAATCTTGCAGCCGAGAAAGGCAAGTTCATCGCTTGCTCATGTCATTTGAGTATTTTTACCAAATTACTTGCAAAGTACTATACTTATCACTCTTGCATAAAAATCAAAAATACTATTTTCATAACTATGAATATGACTATGTGGTGGGCAATGGAACCATGGTATGTGTTGATATGGTGGAGGTTCCATTGCAAGGGTTTATATCCATCTAGGATTAAACAACAAATGTCGTCCGAGTGATTCTTGTGCCGTAATACCCGTGTTAACCATAAGATCCAGAGTGGGACGGAGTAGTCAAAAGTGTTTCCACCTCTCGTTCATCAACGGACGCGCTTTACCGTAGACACTTGTTATCTGTCGGGGGCAAGCGGTGGGCTGGGGAAGCCTTAAGTCCCCACGGCTTTGTCCGTATACACTTGTCGCCCGAAGAGCAAGCGGTGGGTTGGGGAAGCCTTAAGTTCCCCACGGTTATTGCGGTCTATGATGGGTTGCAGCTACCGGCAAAGGAGTTTGGTTCGATCCCAAACTGTTGTCGTGGTCGGGGTCCACCCGTGAGTGGGAATAATGGGACCGGCGAGGACCCAGGGTCGGGGCATGCAACAAAGGGTGGGTGTTCGAGGTAGCGGAGGAACATGATTGGCTAGACCTTATACCGGGCCTCACACCATAGGAAGTGTGGACGGGTCATTCTCGGTTGGCACCAAGGTTAAGATCTCTTATGGGTAAAGCAACACACCTCTCGCAGAGTGTAACGAACCGTGACCGATCACTCCCTGTTCCGGGATATGGAACTGCGAACGCGGCCGGAAATGAACTCCATGAAGTTCTAGTCAACCGGTGAAGGCTGACGGACATAGCTCTTCAGAATAAAAGCAACCTTTTGAAGAAATGTTTACAAAAACTTGCATGCCTATGACTTTCTGGTCTATGGTTGTAGCTAGTGCATTAAACACCTCTTTCCTATAATGAACTTGTTGAGTACGCTCGTACTCATCCCACTCTTAAATCCCCTGCTTAGGTATGGAGGCATCAAAGGAGGATCTACAGTGCAACTCGAAGGCCGAGGAGTCAACAACTACTTCACGGGACATGATCTGTCAGAAGAGTCGGATACCACAAGGAGGAAACTTAGATTAGCAATAGAAAGGAACTAGCTTCCTAAACCTAGCTCCTATTTAGTTAGAATCTATTCATAACCTCTGTAGCTAGTTAAATACTCTACAAGTAGAGTTCGTGATAGGAGTAGACTACGAGTCGTTCTCCTTGAGTTTATTTGCAGATTTACCTCATTGTAAAGTAGGAGGCTGTGTTGATCTTCTGTAACAGAGTCTGTTTGTAATTCTATAGACATGCCTTGGACCCGCATATGTTTTCGTTTGTACCACTCGAGCGATATAATACTAGTGGAACGGTGTTTCATTGGTGTTGTATCAGACTTGCATACTACACCATGCAGTGGTATGCCGGGTCACCACAGTTGGTATCAGAGCAAATGCTTTGACCTTAGGATTAAAACCCTTTAAAGGAGACCTATAGGATGGGTAGTGTCTATAGGAAGTTGTCTTAGTTGAACCAAATCTTCTTATGACTTGAGATGGATATTCACTTGAGAATAATCCTGACACACTTAATTCAACATTTCTTATCCATCTAATTTCCTATGTGAAGTTAGCTAATCCCAAGTATGTAGAACACCATTAAGTCCTTAAAATCATAGATGAGTAGACCCCAGTTGGTATACAATACATGGTAGTCCAAAGAGAGGATACAACCATAAGGAAGATATCCTATTGGAAGATGTGTACCAACAAATGTTATGGTTAAATAGAGTTATCTAGACCTATAATAGGAGTGATATCAAGTAATGAAGATATGTGTAAAAGAAAAATATCCTATTAGAAGGTGTAAACTAATACAAGTAATGGGTAAGTAAATTATCTAAACCTGTAAAACAACTGATAGTAAGTGATAAATATAAGTTATATAAGGTAGTATCGACCAGGATGAGTCAATCATGGGAGGTAAGGAAGAGATAAAAGAAATGAAATAGGTCTATTTACATGGAAGATTTGTTAATTAAATATGATTCACCTTAGAATCGTTATGTGATGGATTAGAACATTATAAATAGTTAAGAGGAGTATAATAAGAAGTCAGGTCCTCAACAACAGTGCAAGATTTGTGTTCCAAAACCCAAGGAATTATGTCAAGCACATCAGAACTCTAGCCACATGGTAGAAACACTTGGAAGTATATGAGCTATATTTCCATAGTTATGTGTTTAGAATAGCAATGAGAGAACCTAGACATATCATGTGAGATAGTCCTCAATAGCACTTATATATGGTATAATACTAAGTTAAGTAGTACTTCCAAAGAAAATTAGGTTAACCTTAGCTATCCTTGACCACTTTGTTTCAAGTTTATCTCATTGCAAATGTGCAATTAAGGTAAAGGTTGAGACAAATAGTAGAATCCCATATATTCGTGCTAAGTATCACGATATAAACCTATCTTATGTGGTGTTCTATACTACACATCGAGCCTGATGTTTAGAGATGTCTTACTCAACAATCATATTCAGGCTTATGATGATGTGTATTATAAGCACAAAGCTGAATCTTCTTGGATTTTATTGGATTTTCATTGTTTGAATAGATCCATACATGAAGTTTGACTTTGATATGCAAATGCATGTTGCTATATCAAGTTCTTACTTAATGCTATATATCTAGAGGGTAATGGTATTCGTGTGAGGAAGTGACGAATTCTGAAGATTTTGAAGACAAGATTAAGGTTCATCAGATAAAGGAAGTAAAGTTGTGGGATGTAACCACAATACTCTGAATGAAGTACAATCAGAAACTCATGCTTACCTCAACAGAGGAGTACTTTTGTACGAAAGAAGCATGAAGGTGAGAAATATAATGATTATGGTGAAGCTGAAGCAGATCCATAGTTATTATAGAAGAGGGAATGCATGGGAAATCACTTAGGATACTATATTCATAGTGTCAGCTAGTGGTTTTCTTGCAAAATAAACCCTGAATGAAGGAAGATGATTTATGAAACCATAGTAGATATAAGAAGACCATAATTGATATCAGAAGACCACAATTGGTATAGGATCAATACTGCGAGATAAAGCAGAAGATGTCTCGTCCAGTTGATCAGAACCTATAATAGAATCCATTTTTTAGATATCAAATAGCCACAGTTGGTATAATAACCACAGCTGGTATCAGTTGGTATTACAAATAGTCCACGATTTAATTATTTGTAACAAAAGTTTGTGAACAAATAAACAAAATTTTGTTAGCCAAATAACAATGACTTATAATCATTTAGTCGAAGGATTCACATTGGATGTCCACAACTGAGTGGATACACCACAAACATTCTTCGCGAGACCTTAGAATAAGTACAAACCATAAGCTAGACCCAGACTAATATTCTAATCATAAGCTCAATAGTTGGAAGAAAAGGAGTCGAAGAACATAAGTAAACTCTAAGGGGTAGAGTAAAGATTGAGTTGACTGTACAATGACTCAATACTTTAAGCAAGGTAGAAGAAGAAGGTCTGAACTGAGAGGAAGTTCGATCTTATTTTCATAAGATTGTTGACACTACTTTCAGATGGATGTCAGACCAAAAGCCGAGGTTCATACCTCGAGGAAGTAATAGTTGGACTATAACTTGAGAAGTGAGTAATATCTACTCAGAGGTACGAAAGCTCTAGTAAGCCAAAGATAAAGAAGTTGGACAAAGGAAGTGTCAGAGACCAAATACAGCTCAAGAAGGCCAAAGACCGAAAGAAAATTGACCATACCAAAACCGCAGACTAATAGAATGATTCCTTTCTTGGAACCTAAATGAATCTAAAGAGTTATAGGTATCAATTATAAACCATGATTGGATAGACCAAATGAGTCTAATCCACTCTTAGGGAAATAAATCATCAAGACCATTCCTATGGTAAGTACCTTACTAAGTACCATTATTGCAGTTTTGGTAGTAAGGGAAAACAAAGACCTATTTTATCAATTAGGAGTTTATTATCAAATTAGTCTTCAGTTGAGACTAGCAGCACCAGAAGAAGTCCCAATTATTGCATCCTCAATGAAGAAGGAAAACAAGCTTATAGAGTAAGGAGAAATCAAAGGATGGAAGAAGAAGCCACTGTTCAGAGATAGACACTAATGGATTCCAGGAAGAATCTGGACAAGGGATATATTCAATTATATCTAGTGAGATCATTACGGAGTTCGAGAAAAGATGTAGCCTGCACAAGTCAGATCCATACTCCGGAAACGTGAGAGAGATCAAACTTCGAGGACGAAGTTTAGTTTAAGGGGTAGAGACTGTAATATCCCAGGTAATGGGGTTACAGAAATAGAGGAAACAGATGTGTGCATTGCATTCATGCATAGAAAATCCGGGAATTTTCGCGCTTTAAAGTAAAACAGATCCACGAGTAATTGAAGTTTCACTTGACCTTGGTGGAATTGATGTAGCTCATCAAGTCAAGCGCTATAAACCTCAATGTGACTTTGTTAAAATCTTGTTTTGGGTAGAGATGATTTGATCTAAGGGGTTAGATCAAATGGAACTAATAATCAACACAACAACACTTTACTCAATGATAAATTGTTTGATCTTATAAAAGCTTATAATATGGTAATCCTTGCCATAACATATGAGCATCCATTCAATTGCAAATCAAGTAACAATAAAATAGAGAAACCATTCTTTACTAATCTTTTCCACTGTCTTAAACTAATCCTTGATCCTACCATGAATCTCATGGTATTCATTTTATTTCAATCTTGGAAATAAAACAAGGAGATCAACCCTAGAAGTATATATTCTTCCCTATTCCAAATAGTTTTACATCAAACCCAGAGAGGTGAGAGTTCTATTATAATTATTAAAGAAGCAATAACAAAACTTGAGTTAAACCTTGGATATACATCCAAGTATTCAAATCATCATCTTCAAGACAACCCTAGAGAGAGATAAATCATTTATATTTAACATAGACATTGATGATCACATCAACCTCTAGGAAGCCTAACCTTAGGTTAGTATTTAAGTCTTTCCCAAATAAGAGAGTGACTAATCATGCCAATCTTAGCTTTACCTATTTAAGAATAGAGGACAACCATTGCACTAAAATATTAGGAGTACACCATAAACCCTAGAATAACTATTCCTATATTAGAGAACTCAAGTTATGGTGTTACACTCAAATTAATGAGGCAACACTTGGACTTGGGAAAAAGAACTATCCATATACTCAGATGATTATATCATCATTCCCTGGAAAGAATCCTAAGAAATATCTCAGGCAATCTCCTGGGATATCAATTATAGAGGCCACCATAATAGCTCATCTTAAAAAATTAAATAGAAGTGCTACACCTTAGTTCATCAAGACAATGCTTGATCATGGAAGTGAGAAACCCATTTAATGAGAGATCCCTTAGGAAGCCAAACCTTGATCATTATAAATTGAGTGATGATCATAAACCCTAAGAACTTGAGGTAGAGATAATAAGAACAAGTTGATCATGCCTAATCCATGATCATGCTCTTGAGGTATGTGAGGATAAGTTAAAACCTAATATGATTATTAGATATTATTCCCCACATGAAATCATAGGGAGGTAACTAGTAAACAAACCTAGACTTATATCCTAAACCCTAACTTGTGAACCACTTGGTGATCACAAGTAGAATCCTACCATATCTAAATTTCCTAAATTAAGGAACCCAAGAGAACCTTAGAGTTAAACACTATACTTTATGTAATGAGTAACCATACATCCATAACCAAGTAACTACAAAGAACTATAATGTAGTTACTTTAATGATAAGTTGGGGATAATAATAGGAGTTAATTGGTACAAGATAAAACCAATTCTCAAATCCTTAGTAATTAGAGAAGCACATGAAATATTAAGCAAGTAACCACCTTATCATGGTTAGGGGAGATTAAACCCTAGCACATACAATATGGTGTCATCTCATCTCTACAATCCAGAATTAAATCTCAACCCTAGTTTGTGTATCACTTGGGTGATCACAAATAAAACCTAAACCCTAATTGAGATTCAAACCAGTTGCCATTAGGTGAACATGATGAGAACCCTATAATTAATCACTAACTAAAGCTCATGCTTCAAGAATAACCTAGTGCTAAACCATTTGTTTAGAACCATGGTGGAGATCAACTACTTAATTAAGACCAACCCATAAATGCAGTAATACCTACTCTAAGTAATTCAAGGTGTTATTAAATATAATCCTAGTGCCAACTCTGAAATATGGTTGTAATAGAAATCATAAAACCCTAACAGATTGATGCTCACATAAAATCATATGTGAAGAACCAACTTCTTAAATAAGAAAACAAGTCCTAATAATAAACTCTAAAATACCTTGAGCTGGACTTACCAACTCTAATACTTCAAATAGATTGATCCACAAGAAAAGAAAAAAAAATGAGGATATAAATTCATGCTCATTTGCTATTTTGAATAAAACACAAGTATGTAATATAATGCTTTATAAAATACTTGTTTCAAATGGATTATGGGTGTAATAGTCATTTCACAACATCCAAATGGAATTAACACAATTGTGACACCTGCCAAAAATAATAGAATTCAAATATGAGTTCAATTTGGTAAATTATAAAACAGAAAATGAAAACAGAAAAAGAGAAAAAGAAGAAAGGCCTCACCTGGACTTACACGGCCGTGTAGCCCACCAGCAGCCCGAGCAAATCCCAGCCCAACACGGCCCGGACCAGCCCAACATAACTCTTCGTCTAAAACAGCGAGTGAGGGGTCGTCCTCATCCTCTCGGGCGCGTGGACGACGACGCACGAAGACGTGCTCGTCTTCTCCTCTCGCGCGGCACGCTCTCCTCGCTCGGCGTCGTGACGAGGCGCGGATCATCGCCATATAAAAGCCCACGACGAGTTCTAAGCCCCGGTTTCTTCCTCATTTGCCCCAATTTAGCAAACCCTAGCTCGCCGAGCCGATTTGTCTCGCCGTCGATTGGAGCATCTTCAAGCCGCGTCGTGAAGCTCGCGGAGCTTCGCCTTGTCGCCCGACAACCCCCTCGTCGACGCGTGCTTGCCGGGAAGCCCTACAGCCGACGAATCGGGTCGTCGTTTCTCCACCCGGTCAGCCGCGGACGCCGACGTTCGCCGTCGATATAGGCCACCACCGGTCTCACCGACACGCCCGTCGTGACCGCGGTGAGCTCCTCTATCACCTAGCATGCTCGCCTTGCTCTCTAGCTCGCCGTAGTTTCGCCGCGCCGTTCACGCGTGCCCGCCGCCGCGAGGACCACGCCGCCGGCCATGCCCGGTGACCAGTATCGGAGCGGCGCCGCTAGCTTTATGGCTCAGCGCATCGCCACTGCGTCGAGCCAACACACGCACGCGCCCGCGGGTGAGCCGCAACGCCGACGATCATCGCCACGGTCCGCCGGTCACCGTGCCCATTGCCATGTTGGCAATTTTGACCACGATCAAAGCCACCGAGGCAGGTGACGTGGCCTTAGGCCCACTAGTCAGTGACCCTCTGGGTAGTTTAACCGGGTACCTTTAGTTATTTCCTTTTAAATTTAAATCCAGTAAATTACTGCAACTTCACATAAATTTAGAAAATTCAAATTAAGTCAGAAAAATATAAATGAGATGTGAAAATTCTTAGAAAAGAAAACTCTATCCAATAAAAATATAAAATGGAATTTTTATTTTTAATAAAAATTTCATTATTTAATACTTGTTAATTAAACCTTTAATTTTAATTCCAAATTCAATTAAAATTCAATAATTAGTAAAAATCTCATAAAATAAATAAAAAACAAGTAAGTAAATAAGGAAAACATTAAAATTAGTTTTCCTTTTCTATTAACTTATTAAATCCTTATTAGGAGGATTTAAAACCATGATTAATAAATACCTTAATTATTAATTCTTTAAAAATAATAAAAGGACAAATCCAATAGTATTTTAATTTCAAAGATATTAATAACCTCAACTTTATTAAGGAAGTTACTAATCCAAGAAGTATAGAGTAATTAGGAAACCCTAGTTCAATTATAAAACAAAGTGATAACCCCATAATTTCATGTGGGATCCTAAAACCCTAATGACATTTAGAACCTAGCTCCACTATTTCATTTGAACCCTAATTTACTTCTAAAACCTAAACCCTAGATCCTCACATGTTATCATGGTGTTCTACTCTCATACATAGAATCATAATAGCAATTAAATACTTGCCATGCCACATAAAATGGTAGGAGCCCTATTCTCAATAATTTAGTACTCCATGTAGGCATACCTATCCAACCTAATTGATCAAATAAGGGCAACCAAATGCAAACCCTAACTCCTATACTTAGAGGCAACAACTTTAAATATCCATATTCATCATCACACCATGGTGATGAACCCTAATAGTAACCATACCTATTAATTTGCACTACATTCCACTGTTCCACTAAAACCCTGCTAGTATGAGATATTTATTAAGCATCCTATTTAGGAAACCTATCATTCCTATTTTAGTGGACCCAATAATAAAACCTAGTTAACCTCAACCCTAATTGATATGCTTCTTATTATTTAAGAAGTATGTTCATCAAAAGTTATTCTTTTGAAGAAAATAAAGAATCATCATCAACCCTGCTGAAAAGAACCTATAAACCCTAGCCAGTTATCTCTAGCAAGATAAACCAACCTTGACAACAACCCTGTATAATGAATTGCTTAGGATACCTAGGCTCATCCTAACCTTACAAGCCCTAGGTGTGATGAATCCAACTTTGTTTGGATCCATCGAATATTTACTCCAGCAACTATCTGAAACCATAGTCAACCATAGAAACCCAACCTAATTATCATACTTGTTCTTTATCAAAGAACATGTTCTTCAAAAGTAATTCTTTTGAAGTATATGATAATTAATCATTAACCATGCCATTTAGTGCTAAAACCAACCATTATTCATTACATGTTAGTATTATACCAAATGTTATTGTTATGTGCTATTAGTATTATTGTTATGATATATTGCGACACCTATTTATGATACCAAGCAACCAACCTGAATAAGAACCTTGTACTGTGAATCACTCTAAAAGTGCAACACACTCTAAACAAATCATTTCAACTCACTAATCCTAAATCATCGGGGTTAGGTCACGCTTAGAGCGATTGCATCTCATACTTATGCATTATTGCATCCTTGCCAATCTTTTAAACATTGTCCTTACCGGACGATGATGCTATTTCAGAATTTGGAGTTATTGCGCACCGAAGGCCTTGTCTGCATAATCTTGCAGCCAAGAAAGGCAAGTTCATCGCTTGCTCATGTCATTTGAGTATTTTTACCAAATTACTTGCAAAGTACTATACTTATCACTCTTGCATAAAAATCAAAAATACTATTTTCATAACTATGAATATGACTATGTGGTGGGCAATGGAACCATGGTATGTGTTGATATGGTGGAGGTTCCATTGCAAGGGTTTATATCCATCTAGGATTAAACAACAAATGTCGTCCGATGATTCTTGTGCCGTAATACCCGTGTTAACCATAAGATCCGGAGTGGGACGGAGTAGTCAAAAGTGTTTCCACCTCTCGTTCATCAACGGACGTGCTTTACCGTAGACACTTGTTATCCGTCGGGAGCAAGCGGTGGGTGGGAAGCCTTAAGTCCCCACTGGCTTTGTCCGTATACACTTGTCGCTCGAAGAGCAAGCGGTGGGTGGGGAAGCCTTCAAGTTCCCCACGGTTATTGCGGTCTATGATGGGTTGCGGCTACCGGCGAAGGAGTTTGGTTCGATCCCAAACCGTTGTCGTGGTCGGGGTCCACCCGGTGAGTGGGAATAATGGGACCGGCGAGGACCCAGGGTCGGGGTATGCAACAAAGGGTGGGTGTTCGAGGTAGCGGAGGAACATGATTGGCTAGACCTTATACCGGGCCTCACACCATAGGAAGTGTGGACGGGTCATTCCTGGTTGGCACCAAGGTTAAGATCTCTTATGGGTAAAGCAACACACCTCTGCAGAGTGTAACGAGCCGTGACCGGTCACTCCCTGTTCGGGATATGGAGCTGCGAACGCGGCCGGAAAGGAACTCCATGAAGTTCTAGTCAACCGGTGAAGGCTGACGGACATAGCTCTTCGAGAATAAAAGCAACCTTTTGAAGAAATGTTTACAAAAACTTGCATGCCTATGACTTTCTGGTCTATGGTTGTAGCTAGTGCATTAAACACCTCTTTCCTATAATGAACTTGTTGAGTACGCTCGTACTCATCCCACTCTTAAATCCCCTGCTTAGGTATGGAGGCATCAAAGGAGGATCTACAGTGCAACTCGAAGGCCGAGGAGTCAACAACTACTTCACGGGACATGATCTGTCAGAAGAGTCGGATACCACAAGGAGGAAACTTAGATTAGCAATATAAAGGAACTAGCTTCCTAAACCTAGCTCCTATTTAGTTAGAATCTATTCATAACCTCTGTAGCTAGTTAAATACTCTACAAGTAGAGTTCGTGATAGGAGTAGACTACGAGTCGTTCTCCTGGAGTTTATTTGCAGATTTACCTCATTGTAAAGTAGGAGGCTGTGTTGATCTTCTGTAACAGAGTCTGTTTGTAATTCTATAGACATGCCTTGGACCCGCATATATTTCTGTTGTACCACTCTGAGCGATATAATACTAGTGGAACGGTGTTTCATTGGTGTTGTATCAGACTTGCATACTACACCATGCAGTGGTATGCCGGGTCACCACAGATGTGATGGACATACACCCATAGTAAGCGTAGCATATGATCAAGTCATTTAGTTCTTTGTGCTTCAAGCTTTAATATGCATAGTAACTTAATCCTTTGACCATGAGATCATCTTAATCACCTACACCGGATGGATGCTTTGATGACACCAAACACTACTGCGTAAATGGGTTGTTATAAAGGTGGCATTAAGTGTTCGGAAAGTATAGGGTTGAGGCACTTGTATCAATAGTGGGATTTGTCCATCCTAATGACGGATAGATATACTCTGGGCCCTCTCGGTGGAATGACATCCAATTAGCTTGCAAGCATGTGACTGGTTCACAAGGGATATCATATCACGGTACGAGTAAAGAGTACTTATCGGTAACGAGGTTGAACTAGGTATGGAGATACCAACGATCAAACTTCGGATAAGTAAAATATCGCGAGACAAAGGAAATTGTTATTTTATGTGAATGGTTCTTTCGATCACGAAGTCATCGTTGAATATGTGGGAGCTATTATGGATCTCCAAGTCCCGCTATTAGTTATTGATCGGAGAGGAGTCTCGATCATGTCCGCATAGTTCTCGAACCGTAGGGTGACACACTTAAGGTTTGATGTCGTTTTAAGTAGATATGGAATATGGAATGGAGTTCGAATGTTGTTCGGAGTCTCGGATGGGATCCAGGACATCACGAGGAGTTCCGAAATGGTCCGGAGAATAAGATTCATATATAGGAAGTCACTTTCCAAGTTTGGAAATGATCCGGTGCATTTATGGAAGGCGCTAGAATATTCTAGAACCTTCCGGAAGAAATCACCATGGAAGGTGGAGTCCCGGATGGACTCCACCAACCCTAACCAGCCAACCAAGAGGGAAGGTGGATTCCATAGTGGACTCCACCACCTTGGCCGGCCAAGGGAGAAGGAAAGGGAGGAGTCCCACTTCCCCTAGGTTTCACCCATATGGAAGTTTTTGAGTTGGACTCTTATTCGAATTTTGGGCAAACCCTAGGGGGTTCCACCTATATAAAGAGAGGGAGAGGGAGAGGGCTGGCCACCTCTTGAGCCACACCACCAAGGGCACCCAAGGCCGGCGCCCAAGTGCCCCTCCTCTCTCCCAAACCCTAGCTACTCCCTCCTCCTTCTCCCGCGGTGCTTACGGCAAAGCGCTGCCGGAGATCTCCACCACCACCGTCACCACGCCGTCGTGCTGGCGGGATTCCGAGGAGGATCTACTACATCCGCTGCCCGCTGGAACGGGGAGAAGGACGTCGTCATCAACACCGTACGTGTGACCGAGTGCGGAGGTGCTACCCGATTGTGGCACCGTCAAGATCTTCTACGCGCTTTTGAAAGCGGCAAGTGATCGACTACATCCACCACGAGATTTATCTCATTAACGCTTAGCGATCTTCGAGGGTATGTTGATCTTCACCTCGTTGCTACCATCTACTAGATTAGATCTTGGCTTGTTATTCGTTCTTGCGGTAGGAAATTTTTTGTTTTCTATGCTACGAATCCCTACAGTGGTGTATCGAGCCGTGTCTATGCATAGATTGGTTGCACGAGCGAGTAACACAATGGTTTTGTGGGCGTTGATGCTTTTGTTGTCTCTTGTTATGTGTACTTTGCATCTTGCGGTATGGTGTGATGAAGCGGCCCGGGCTAACTTTACATGACCGCGTTCATGAGACCTGCTCCACGCTTGACATGCAACTTGTATTGCATAAGTGGCTTTGCGGGTGTCTGTCTCTCTCACCATAGTTAAGATTCAATTTACTATTTCAATTGACAACACTAGTAGCAGCGTTGTGGTTCATGTTCGTAGGTAGATTGGATCTTACTCGAAAACCCTAAACCACGTAAAATATGCAAACCAAATTAGAGGAGTCTAACTTGTTTTTGCAGGGTTTGGTGATGTGATATGGCCATGATGTGATGATGAATATGTATGAGATGATCATTATTGTATTGTGGCAACCGGCAGAGCCTATATAGTTGTCTTTATATTTCATGTAGTAGTATTATTTCAAAGTAGTTGTAATAGTTGCTACATGTGGTGAACAACCATG
>NC_061514.1:300616692-300674472 GCF_022539505.1 Lolium rigidum | reverse complement strand
GTTGTCCCGATTTCTGTCACTTCGGGGCCATTGGTTCGGACGATGGCATGTGCATACAACTTGTAGATACAATCTAAGCAATAAGTATAGAGCTCAAATCTAAGATCATGCCACTCGGGCCCTAGTGACAAGCATTAAGCATAACAAGATTGCGACAACAATAACTTCATAAACTTTGTAGATAGACAATCATAATGTAACAATCCATCGGATCCCGACAAACACAACACCGATTACATAAGATGAATCTCAATCATGTAAGGCAGCTCATGAGATCATTGTATTGAAGTACATGGGGAGAGAATACCAACTAGCTACAGCTAGAACCCGTAGTCCATGGGGGAACTACTCACGGAGCATGATGGAGGCGATGGCGTTGATGGAGATGGCTTCCGGGCACTTCCCCGTCCCGGCAAGGTGCCGGGACAGAGGCTCCTGTCCCCGAATTGGAGTTTCGCGATGGTGGCGGCGCCCTGGAGTCTTTCTCGGAGTTTCGTCAAGTGGTACTCGCGTTTTAGGTCGAAAGGGATTTTATAGGCGAAGAGGCGGCGCAGGGGGGCACTCGGAGGCGCCACACCATAGGCCGGCGCGGGCCCGGGCCAGGCCGCGCCGCCCATGGTACTGGTGGCCCTCGGCCCCTCTCAGACTCTTCTTCGGTGTCTGGATGCTTAGGAAAAATAGGAGGTTTGGCGTTGATTTCGGTCCAATTCCGAGAATATTGCCCGAACAGCCTTTACGGGAACCAAAAACAGCGAAAACAGAGAGCCGGCACTGTGGCATCTTGTTAATAGGTTAGTTCGGAAAACGCATAAAAACATTATAAAGTGCAAGCAAAACATGTAAGTATTGTCATAAAACAAGCATGGAACGACGAAATTATGGATACGTTGGAGACGTATCGGCATCCCCAAGCTTAGTTCCTGCTCGTCCCGAGCGAGGTAAACGATAAAAAGAATAATTTACGTAGTGACATGCTACTTACATAACCTTGATCATACTATTACAAAGCATATGAAATGAATGAAGTGACTCAAGGCAATGATCTATAGTTGCTAACAAGTAGATAACCTATAGCAAAACTTTTCATGAAGAGTACTTTCAAGACAAGTATCAAAAGTCTTGCACAAGAGTTAACTCATAAAGCAATAAATTCAAAGTAAAGGCATCGAAGCAACACAAAGGAAGATTTAAGTTTCAGCGGTTGCTTTCAACTTTCAACATGTATATCTCACGGATATTGTCAACATAGAGTAATATGATGAATGCAAATATGCAAGTATGTAAGAATCAATGCACAATTGACACAAGTGTTTGCTTCTAAGGTGGGAGGAATTAGGTAACTGACTCAACATAAAAGTAAAAGAATGGCCCTTCGCAGAGGGAAGCATTGATTGCTATATTTGTGCTAGAGCTTTGGTTTTGAAAACATAAAGAGAGCATAAAAGTAAAGTTTTGAGAGGTGTTTGTTGTTGTCAACGAATGGTAGTGGGCACTCTAACCCCCTTGCCAGACAATCCTTCAAAGAGCGGCTCCCATTTTATTTTATTTTTGGGTGGCACTCCTTCCAACCTTTCTTTCACAAACCATGGCTAACCGAATCCTCGGGTGCTCTGCCAACAATCTCATACCATGAAGGAGTGCCTTTTTATTTTAGTTTTATTATGATGACACTCCTCCCAACCTTTGCTTACACAAGCCATGGCTAACCGAATCCTTCGGGTGCCAGTCCAACAATCACATACCGTGGAGGAGTGTCTATTTTGGTTAATTAATTTGGGACCGGGAATCCCATTGCCGACTCTTTTTGCAAAATTATTGGATAAGCGGATGAAGCCACTAGTCCATTGGTGAAAGTTGCCCAACAAGATTGAAAGATAAACACCACATACTTCCTCATGAGCTATAAAACATTGACACAAATTGAGAAGCATTTTGAATTGTTTAAAGGTAGCACTCAAGCAATTTACTTTGGAATGGCAGGAAATACCACATAGTAGGTCGGTATGGTGGACACAAATGGCATAGTGGTTGGCTCAAGTATTTTGGATGCATGAGAAGCATTTCCTCTCAGTACAAGGCTTAGGCTAGCAAGGTTGTTTGAAGCAAACACAAATATGAACCGGTACAGCAAAACTTACATAAGAACATATTGCAAGCATTATAATACTCTACACTGTCTTCCTTGTTGCTCAAACACTATTACCAGAAAATATCTAGACCTTAAGAGAGATCAATTATGCAAACCAATTTCAACAAGCTCTACAGTAGTTCTTAATTAATATGCTTAGACTACATGAAAAAACATGATCTACTTGAGAGCTCAAAACAATTGCCAAGTGTCAAATTATCCACAACATATGAGGCATTTTCTGTTTCCAACCAAACAATAAGTATTGTAGCTTCCAACTTTTATCATTGAACATTAAAAGTAAAACGAAGAACAAGTGTTCATATGAAAAAGCGGAGCGTGTCTCTCTCCCAAACAAGGATTGCTAGGATCCGAATTTATTCAAACATAAACAAAACGAAAAATAAACACACAGACGCTCCAAGTAAAGCACATATGATGTGACCGAATAAAAATATAGTTTCAATAGAAGAAACCTGATAAGTTGATGAAGAAGGGGATGCCTTGGGCATCCCCAAGCTTAGACGCTTGAGTCTTCTTGAAATATGCAGGGATGAACCACAGGGGCATCCCCAAGCTTAGACTTTTCACTCTTCTTGATCATATATCATCCTCCTCTCTTGACCCTTGAAAACTTCCTTCACACCAAACTTCTCATAAACTTCATTAGAGGGGTTAGTACTCAAAAAATTTGAATCCACCTTGGTCCTGTAGTGGCACATTGCAAGAACTCAATAAAACATTAGCTACAGCCCTCTACGTCTAGAAAACCTCGCTTAAAGTCCACAAGAGACAATGCAAAAAACAGAGACAGAATGCGCACAAAACAGAACAGCCGGTAAAGACGAATTTTAATAAAATACTTCCGTTGCTCAAATCAGAAAACTCAAAACTAATGAAAGTTGCGTACATATCTGAGGAACACGCACGTAAATTTGCATAATTTTCTGAGTTTCCTACAGAGAATTAGACCCAGATTCGTGACAGATAGAAATCTGTTTCTGCGCAGAAATCCAAATCTAGTATCAACCTTCGATTAGAGGCTTTACTTGGCACAACAAAACACAAAACTAAGATAAGGAGAGGTTGCTACAGTAGTAAACAACTTCCAAGACACAAATATAAAACAAAGTACTGTAGCAAAATAACACATGGGTTATCTCCCAAGAAGTGCTTTCTTTATAGCCATTAAGAATGGCTCAGCGAGCTTTAATGATGCACTCCCAAGAAATAGTATTTGAAGCAAAGAGAGCATCAAAAAGCAAATTAAAAACACATTTAAGTCTCACATGCTTCCTATGCATAGGAATCTTGTACACAAACAAATTCATGAAGAACAAAGTTACAAGCATAAGAAGATAGAACAAGTATAACTTCAACAATTTCAGCATATGAGAGGTGTATTAGTACCATGAAAATTTCTACAACCATATTTTCCTCTCTCATAATAATTTTCAGTAGCTTCATGAACAAACTCAACAATATAACTATCACATGCAGCATACTTTTCATGATTTCCAAACACATAATTTTTATCAAGTTCAAGAATTGTGGAATTAAAACTTTCAAACTTACTTTTATTAATAATATAACAAGGTAGTTGATCAATCTCAATAGATATGGGACTCATAGAATAAGTCAAGAACTCTCCAATCCCATTTTCATTAGTAGTACAATTAATATTATCAAGTAACATAGGACCATCATCTAGAGCTTTATCATAAACATTTGCCAAGCAAAATTCTTTAGTACCATGCATTTCGACATCGCACAAACAAAGCATTATCATAAGATTTATCAAAGTAGCATGGATTATCATAGATAACAGTAGCATAATCATTCTCACAAGTATTACTCATAGGTACTATTTCAAGAGAATCCACAGGAACATAACATTCAACCTCTTCCGGTAAGCATGGAGGACAATCAAATAGTGTAAGAGATAAAGAGTTACTCTCATTAGAAGGTTGACATGGGTAGCTAATCCATTCTTCCTCTTTTTGTTCGTCGCTCTCCTCTTCTTTTTCATCCAATGAGCTTTCAGGTTCATCAATTTCCTCCTCTTTTTCATCCAATGAGCTTTTAGGTTCATCAATTTCTTCTTCCACCGGTTCCTGCAAATTGTGAGTGCATTCTTGTGCATTAATGTGTCTCTCTTTATAATCAAGGATATAAGGATTCCTACTTGTAGCATTCTATGCAAGAATTAAGGATAGTAGAGACATAATCTTTAAGGTCCTTACAAACAACACAAGTTTCATAATTCTCAACCATGAAGGATTCTATCTCGGAGGCTCCCATAAATAAGACAAATTGTTCTACCTCTTCGAACCCATAATGAATATAGCAATTCCGATTATAGCTCTTAATAAAAAATTCCTCACTAAAACCACATTGAAATTTAAGATGTTTAGTGTCTGTTGAGAGCAACAGTTTATATCATGGCGTTTAAGCAAGATTTCAGCAATTGTATTCGAGTTTTTCTATCATAGCACTCATTATTTTACCGGTTCTTGATTCTCTATAACAATTATAACATTCCACAAGCTCCAAGTAGGTTGTTGGTTCTCCCATAACGTGCGTTTTTAATTTTTTGGTTTTTCAAATTTTTATGGATTTTTGGGTATATGAGACAAATAAAACAAGACAAAAATAAACTAGACAAAAGTAAACTAAGCACAAATAAACTAGACAAAAGTAAACTAAGCAAAACAAAATAAAACAAAATAAAAACAGAGAGAGGTAGAGTGTACTCCCCAGGTGAACTTATGAGTAGAGCTATGCCTCCCGGCAACGGCGCCAGAAAATAGTCTTGATGACCCACAAGTATAGGGGATCGCAACGCAGTCTTCGAGGAAGTAAAACCCAAATTTATTGATTCGACACAAGGGGAGGTAAAGAATACTTATAAGCCTTAACAAGCGAGTTGTCAATTCAGTTACACTGGAAAAGCACTAGCAACAAGGGTGATGTGAAAGTAGCAGTGATATGAGAGCAATAGTACATGATAACACAGCGACAGTAATAGTAATATGAGAGCAATGGCACCGGAAAATAGTTGATACTACTTCCAATGACATGTAGAACGAGTATATGATGATGAAAGATGGACCGGGGTTCCCAGACTATCTACACTAGTGGTAACTCTCCAATAACAAGTGTTGGGTGAACAAATTACGGTCGGGCAATTGATAGGATTGAAATAGCATTAAGACGAGAATATCAAGATCATTAATCATGTAGGCATGTTTCCCATATACAGTCATACGTGCTCGCAATGAGAAACTTGTACAACATCTTTTGTCCTACCGACCGGTGGTAGCCGGGCCTCAAGGGAATCTCTTGGATATTAAGGTACTCCTTTTAATAGAGCACCGGAGCAAAGCATTAACACTCCAGTGAAAACATGTGATCCTCACATCACTACCATCCCCTCCGGTTGTCCCGATTTCTGTCACTTGGGGCCATTGGTTCCGGACAGATGACATGTGCATACAACTTGTAGATACAATCTAAGCAATAAGTATAGAGCTCAAATCTAAGATCATGCCACTCGGGCCCTAGTGACAAGCATTAAGCATAACAAGATTGCAGCAACAATAACTTCATAAACTTTGTAGATAGACAATCATAATGTAACAATCCATCGGATCCAGACAAACACAACACCGATTACATAAGATGAATCTCAATCATGTAAGGCAGCTCATGAGATCATTGTATTGAAGTACATGGGGAGAGAATACCAACTAGCTACGGCTAGAACCCGTAGTCCATGGGGGAACTACTCACGGAGCATGATGGAGGCGATGGCGTTGATGGAGATGGCTTCGGGGGCACTTCCCCGTCCGGCGAGGGTGCCGGAGACGAGACTTCGTCCCCAGGTGGAGTTTCGCGATGGTGGCGGCGCCCACGGAGTCTTTCTGGAGTTTCGTCAAGTGGTACTGCGTTTTTAGGTCGAAAGGGATTTTATAGGCGAAGAGGCGGCGCAGGGGGGCACCTGGAGGCGCCACACCATAGGCCGGAGCGGGCCCAGGCCAGGCCGCGCCGCCTTATGGTCTGCAGTGGCCCTCCGGCCCCTCTCCGACTCTTCTTCGGTGTTCGTGGATGCTTGGGAAAAATAGGAGGTTTGGCGTTGATTTCGTCCAATTCGAGAATATTGCCCGAACAGCCTTCTACGGAACCAAAAACAGCGTAAAACGAGAAGCCGGCACTCGTGGCATCTTGTTAATAGGTTAGTTCCGGAAAACGCATAAAAACATTATAAAGTGCAAGCAAAACATGTAAGTATTGTCATAAAACAAGCATGGAACGACAGAAATTATGGATACGTTGGAGACGTATCAATCACCTACACCGGATGGATGCTTTGATGACACCAAACACTACTGCGTAAATGGGTTGTTATAAAGGTGGCATTAAGTGTTCAGAAAGTATAGGGTTGAGGCACTTGTATCAATAGTGGGATTTGTCCATCCTAATGACGGATAGATATACTCTGGGCCCTCTCGGTGGAATGACATCCAATTAGCTTGCAAGCATGTGACTGGTTCACAAAGGATATCATATCACGGTACGAGTAAAGAGTACTTATCGGTAACGAGGTTGAACTAGGTATGAAGATACCGACGATCAAACTTCGGATAAGTAAAATATCGCGAGACAAAGGAAATTGTTATTTTATGTGAATGGTTCTTTCGATCACGAAGTCATCGTTGAATATGTGGGAGCTATTATGGATCTCCGAGGTCCCGCTATTAGTTATTGATCGGAGAGGAGTCTCGATCATGTCCGCATAGTTCTCGAACCGTAGGGTGACACACTTAAGGTTTGATGTCGTTTTAAGTAGATATGGAATATGGAATGGAGTTCGAATGTTGTTCGGAGTCTCGGATGGGATCCAGGACATCACGAGGAGTTCCGGAATGGTCCGAAGAATAATATTCATATATAGGAAGTCACTTTCCAAGTTTGGAAATGATCCGGTGCATTTATGGAAGGCGCTAGAATATTCTAGAACCTTCCGGAAGAAATCACCATGGAAGGTGGAGTCCCGGATGGACTCCACCAACCCTAACCAGCCAACCAAGAGGGAAGGTGGAGTCCATAGTGGACTCCACCACCTTGGCCGGCCAAGGGAGAAGGAAAGGGAGGAGTCCCACTTCCCCTAGGTTTCACCCATATGGAAGTTTTTGAGTTGGACTCTTATTCGAATTTTGGGCAAACCCTAGGGGGTTCCACCTATATAAAGAGAGGGAGAGGGAGAGGGCTGGCCACCTCTTGAGCCGCACCACCAAGGGCACCCAAGGCCGGCGCCCAAGTGCCCCTCCTCTCTCCCAAACCCTAGCTACTCCCTCCTCCTTCTTCTCCCGCGGTGCTTATGGCAAAGCGCTGCCGGAGATCTCCACCACCACCGTCACCACGCCGTCGTGCTGGCGGGATTCCGAGGAGGATCTACTACATCCGCTGCCCGCTGGAACGGGGAGAAGGACATCGTCATCAACACCGTACGTGTGACCGAGTGCGGAGGTGCTGCCCGATTGTGGCACCGTCAAGATCTTCTACGCGCTTTTGAAAGCGGCAAGTGATCGACTACATCCACCACGAGATTTATCTCGTTAACGCTAGCGATCTTCGAGGGTATGTTGATCTTCACCTCGTTGCTACCATCTAGTAGATTAGATCTTGGCTTGTTATTCGTTCTTGCGGTAGGAAATTTTTTGTTTTCTATGCTACGAATCCCTACATCAATTGTGGACAGGGCTATTGCTCGGAAGAAGGAACTCCTTGATGGAGCTGCTGCTGAAACTTATCGCCATCGCGGTGAGCTCTCGGATAATGACCTTCTTGCCGTTTCCATCGAAGAGGATCCCGAGCTGCCAGCTGAGGACATTGCCATGCTCGCAAAGGCCTGCGACATCCCCTGCGCTGACCTCAGACTCGCCCCTGTCTCGTCCCCGGTGCTCTCGGCGTCCCCATGATCGTCCTCAACAACGATCATCTGCTTCATCGCCACCCTTCCTGCTTTACATGGTTTGATCTGGGCTTTCTCTCTAACCAAGTCAGGTTTACCTATCCTGGGCGTCCCTCCTTCTCGGCGACCGGTTCTGCCACCCCTGTTTGGTTATTTTCGGGCCAGCTTGTTGGCCTTTGTCTACTGTGTTGTAACCTGTGTTGTAACCTGAACCTTAAGATGCTTAGACCTTGCCTGATTGGTGCTCCTTATGTTTGGCGCTTCTTTTTCGTTTGTCTTAACCTCTGGTTGTCAACCTTACATTTTGTTAGGTGCTGTCCTTTCATCTATTTTCGGGTGCTCCTTATTTTCCTTATGTTAAGCAAAATCCTAGTTGATTGCTGGAATATCCGTGGTCTTGGTATGCGGAAAAAGCGCGATGATGTCAGGGCAGCAATCGAGCTTGCTATCCCATCCATCCTGCTTTTACAAGAAACTAAGCTCACTGACATTTCCTCCTTCCTTGCCTCCTCCTTCCTCCCGCCGAACCTTCGATCCTTTGTCTTTAAACCCTTAGTCGGCGCTTCTGGGGGCATAACTACTGCCTGGGATGACAGACACCTGCAACTTCTCCACCACTCCATTGACGACTTCTCGATCACCACCACCTTCTCCTGGCGTCCGGACGACCTCTCTTTCACTATTATCAACGTCTATGGCCCTTGCCACCATGACCAGAAAAAAGATTTCCTTAACTCTCTGGCCCAAACTTTCGCTACGGTCTCTAGGCCGGCTGCCATCATGGGGGATTTCAACCTTATCAGGACCCCCCGCGACAAGTCGAATGGCAACTTCAACACTTCTGAGGCGAGCCTTTTCAACGATTTTATCAACAACCTTGGCCTTTTGGAAATCCCGCTCCTCGACCGTCAGTTCACCTGGTCCAACCAGCAAGACCCTCCTATCTTGGCTCGCCTCGACAGGGTCCTGGTCAACCAAGACTGGAGCCTCCCGCTGCCAGACTCCACTCTTACCTCCTCTGCTCGCCCCACCTCTGATCACGTTCCCCTCCACCTAACTGCTTCTTCTAGAGCCCCCCGCAGCACCGTCTTCCGTATGGAAAACTCTTGGCTTACCCACCCTTCCTTTGCAACTCTTGTTGGCGCCAATTGGAACAGTGTTGGCCCTAGGCACTCCCACCTCTCTGCCGTTAGCGGCCTCTGCCTCAGGCTTAAACGGGTTCGCTCGGCAGTTAGGGCTTGGGCTAGGGATCGCAAGCTCCCGCCCATTTACCTTCTCAATTGCCGCGCTGTCATTTCTCTCTTGGATCATCTAGAGGAACATAGAAACCTCTCTGCTCTTGAAAGCCGCCTCCGCTCCCTTGCCAAAATTGCCCTCAGCCAAAAAGTCTCTAACAGGGCGACTTACTGGCGGCAACGAGCGAAGATCAAGAACTGCATTCTCAGTGACGAAAACACCCGGTACTTCCACCTCTGCGCTTCTGGCCGCCTTCGCAAGAACCAAATTAAAAACCTTGATGATCGGGACGGTAATGTGGTTTTCTCCCATCAGGCAAAAGCCGCGATACTTCATGATTTCTTCAAAAATCTCCCTGGCACCCCGGTCAACAATATCGATCACCTTGACTGGACCACCCTTGTTTCCTCCACATCTCTCACGCCTTCTCAGGCAACTGCCCTAGTCCGCCCTTTCTCCCTCGAAGAGATTCGATCTGCCCTTTTCACCATGAACAACAACTCTAGCCCCGGGCCGGATGGCTTTGGGCCTGCTTTCTTCAAAAAGAATTGGGATCTTGTCAAATCGACTCTCTTTAAATCCCTCTCAAGTTTCCACAACCTTTCTTCCGACCTGAGGCCCATAAACAAGTCCCACATTGTCCTTCTTCCCAAAAAGGAAGGTGCCAACAAACCAGATAATTTCCGTCCCATCTCGCTTCAAAACTGTTACCTCAAAGTGCACACTAAATGCCTTACTCTTAGGCTCCATGACCTCATTCCCTACCTTGTTCACCCTGACCAAACTGGGTTTATCTCGGGGCGCTGTATCGCCGAAAACTTTGTGTACGCCGCTGACATTGTCCAGAGCTGTCACAAGCGTGCGGCCCCCGCCACTGTCTTCAAGCTTGACTTCCGCAAAGCCTTTGACTCCATCAGCTGGGACGCTATGGACCGCATCCTCCTTGCCAAAGGTTTCCCGGAGCTCTGGCACTCTTGGATCAAAATGCTCAACCAGACAAGGCAGACGGCGGTCCTCCTTAACGGTGTGCCCGGCAGATGGATCCAATACCGCCGCGGCCTTTGGCAGGGCGACCCTCTTTCCCCCTTCCTGTTTAATATCATCGTCGATGTCCTGCAACAGATGATTCTCCAGGCCTCTCGTAACGGCCTTCTCTTACATCCTCTCATCGACGACCTCCTTTGCCCTGTCCTCCAGTATGCCGACGACACCCTCATTATTATCCGGGCAATCCCTGAGCATGTTGCGAAACTCAAGAATGTCCTCAATGATTTCTCTGCGGCCACTGGCCTCACCATCAATTTCCACAAAAGTACCTTCGTTCCCATTAAGACTGACCAGACCACGACCCTTTCCATGGCCAACGCCTTTGGGTGTACTGTCTCTTCTTTCCCCCAGACCTACCTTGGGCTTCCCCTCTCTACCTACAAACTCCGACCCTCGGATTTTGCCCCCATTATTAATAAGAGCGACATGCGCTTATCGGGGTGGCGAGGTCGGTGCCTCCCTATTGGGGTACGCCTGATCCTCGTAAACTCCGTTCTCACGGCCATGCTCGCCCACGCCATGGCCGCTGGGCTCCTTCCTGCTGGAGTCATCGAGGCTATTGACAAACGGCGGAGAGCTTTCCTCTGGACCGGGGAAGAAACATGTCATGGAGGTAACTGCAAAGTCGCCTGGGGGGACGTCTGCGTCCCAAAAAACCTAGGGGGGCTTGGCATTCTCTCCATCCAATCACAGAACTCCGCCCTTCTAACAAAATTCCTCACCAAACTCCACTCTGACACCCCTGCTCCCTGGGCTTCCTGGTTCCGCCGTAGATACGGCTGGAATGACTCCAGGGATCTTGGAGACACCCATCACCTTGACACCCCCATCTGGAAGGACATCGCGGCTGGTCTTGGCGTCTTCCGTTCCATTACCAAAGTCTCTGTCGGCAATAGGGTCTCGACTGCCTTCTGGGCTG
Organism: Lolium rigidum; assembly: GCF_022539505.1. NCBI lineage: Eukaryota > Viridiplantae > Streptophyta > Magnoliopsida > Poales > Poaceae > Lolium > Lolium rigidum. The sequence continues at coordinate 300,663,168 of NC_061514.1, read as the reverse complement.
ACCTCTGGATTGGTGATAACCCCCTTCAGGACCGTTTCCCTGACCTTTTCTCCCACTCCACCCGCCTTAATATTAATGTTGCCACGGCTCTGACACCTGACTTCCACAGCACCCTTGGACCGCGCCTCTCGCTGGCCGCGGAGGCTGACCTCCGTACCCTTGCCAACGAGCTTAGCTCTGTGGTCCTGCGACACGATTCTCCGGATACTCGTTTCGACCGCCTCACTAACAAAAAAACACTCGAACAAAAGTGTCTATACCAATTCTTTCAGGCATCTGCAGATTGATGAGGTTGCAGAAAAGGTTTGGAAGAGTGATGCCTCCCTAAAGTGCAAAGTTTTCTGTTGGCTCGCCTGGAAGAAGCGTCTCCCCACCAATGAACGCCGGTTCCGACATCGCCTCAGCACCACTGCTGCCTGCCTCTCCTGCTCCCAAGATGAAGATACAGATCACCTGCTGCTATTGTGCCCCCACGCCCGGGAAGTTTGGAGCTTCTTCTTTCCGGACTTCGACACTGGGGGGCCCTCCAACCTCACCGACCTTTGGGAAACGCGATGCAGAAGCTATGAGGAAACAACCATCAGTACCGCCATCGCCTGGAATATTTGGAAGAGAAGAAACGCCCGGACCTTCAATGGCGTTATTGAAGACATTGCTCTTGTCTCCCGTAGGTGCATTGAGGACATTAGACTCTGGGCCCATCATTGTACCACCCCCTCTCCCTCCTCCTCTCTTAATAATTGGTGTAATGGGTTTGACCCGCCTTGAACCTCCCCAACCCCCTGCTTCTCTCATTCCCTCTAAAAACGTGTAATGATCCCATGTACACTTGTTGTTTTTAAGTTGTTCAGGCTGGCGTAAGCCCGCCGTAGCCCCGGTCAAAAAAAATAAAGATCGGAGGGTGTCGTCAACAATTGTATCCAAACTTCTCTTCGTCGTTCTGGTGTTTTCAAACCCCAATCATCACCTCAAAGTATCCAATGGACATGGATGACAATATGCAACACTAGCCCACATGGCATGGCGAAAACAATGGAAAGAGAAGATGTCAGAAATTTGCATGCATGTATTTTTAAATGCATGGGCTAACATGCAAAGCAATTTCACACATAGAAGCCAAGACTCACCGATACCAAACTGCCACACGTTTTTCCTTTGAACCAAACACACATCACATAGTGTGGTCTAAGAGCATCTTCAGTTGCATCCCTCAAAGCAGCCCAAAGCTTTTTGGGGCGTGCCGGCTATTTTACCTCCCTCAGCCGCGCGTCCCAAAGAGCTTTTTCGCCCGGCGTGGCCCAATACGGTGTTCGGCGCCCTGAGGCCGTCCCCGCTTCACAGGGGACGCTTCGGGCGCGCCGGACAGAGCGCGGAAACATATCGAGACTGGCGGGCCCGACGCATCACTGACACAGAAGTTTAAACCCGTCGCCTACCTCTGGTCAAGCGGCGTAGTTATGGCGGCGCAGCTTTCGCAGCGGTGCAGTGAAGCGTCTCGTCGTGCATGGCCGCGTGGCCATCCGCGCCGGCGTTATTGCGGCCAATGCTCCCGCTGCCGATTCGCCTGCAGCTGCGGTACAAAAGGCGCCCCTTCTTCTCGTCCCTTCCACACCGTTCGCGCCGCTCTCTCCCGCGCTCCCACAACCAGCCCTAGCCCCAGATCTCGCCGATGTCGTCCTCCCGGAAGAACGTCCGCGCCGCGAACGGCTTCGGGTGCGGCAGCCTCACCGTGGCGGAGGCGTGGGCGCTGTACCACGCGCGGTACCCAGTCCCGCCGGACATGCGCCTGCCAAGCAGCGGCGGATAGAAGATGGTGGACAACGGGATCGGTGTCCCGCCGCCGCCGGCGCCGGACACGCAGAGGTGGAGGAATGAGATCAGGGTCCACTGCCTATGCCTCACCGCCGAGGAGCGCGTCGATCCCACCTGGGCCCCCACCGGCAATGACGCATGGTGGTGGGACTTCTTCCAGGCGAGCTACGACGCCAACATGCGCAGCACCGTCGGCCTCACCGGGAGGTCAAACACCTGGAACAGGGAGGGGTGCATCCGCTTCTGGGGAATTCCCGGGCGCATCCTCCCCGCCGTCATCGATGACATTCGCAACCACGGCCCAAGGCTATCAATGCCAGAGGCGCCGCCACCATCGCCTAGGGCTCCCTCGCGCTGGCAGCCGAGGAGGACGAGCTCGTCCTCCTCCCATTCGTCTTCATCGGGACCGGCGCGGTCAGTGCCGTCCTCTCACCGCGCTTCCCCGTACACCGTGCCGAAGCGCGAGGTAAAGGAGGAGTACACGATGCCACCCACAAATCGGAGGCGCGGCAGTGGCGGTGAAATCACAATCCGCGAACCGGCGCGGCAGCAGCAGAGACGCGCCGGTTCCGGTGGCAGGACCCTCCTCGTCCCGAAGCCGGAGGTGAAGGAGGAGGAGGACGACGAGGAGGCCGCGAAGGTGGCGGAGTACCTCCATCGGCAGCGCCTCATCGCCAGCAGCGACGACCCCGAGGACTGCCTGGGGTACAGCGTGGCGTTCATGGCATCGCTGAACGACACAGACGCCTGGAGGGGCGACATCAACGACGTGATCGCCATGTCCATCAGTGACGCCGGCATGCCGCTCGTCGATTTCACCAACGACGGCGAAGCTGGACCCAGCGGCGCGGTGAAGGACGAGCCCGTCGACGAGGACGCCAGCGGCACGGTGAAGGACGAGCCCGTCGACGAGCGAAGCAAGCAGGACGTCGTCGACGACAGCATGTACAACTTTCATCAGTACTACGACCCCTCTAGGCGCCGCAAGTACTACTAGTTTAGTTTTAGGTTTAAATTTCATCGAATTTCGTTCAAATCAATGTAATATATAACAAATTTGAATAAATTGGACTGTTTTCGGTTAAATTTTAAAAAACTAAATTTCTGTTTGGGGGACGTGACTGGGGAGCGACGCGCCCCAAACACGACGCGAAGCAACAGCATCCCCAAACCCTAAATCTGGCGCGCTTTAGGAGGGGCGACTGGAGATGCTCTAATGCTCCGCACTTACATTATCCCTTTTGATGTAAGAAATGTGTGCTCTGGAGCTAAATAAATCAGGGCGCACACGCGCTCTCTCTCTCAACCTGCCCAGATAATGGCCAATCATTTAGTAATTACTGTTACAGTACATTATTATGAATAATAGCTACAATTGTAACCGTAAGTAGTTTTTTTTTTTTTTTGAGAAACACAGTACAAACGTAGACGCTCACGTACACTCACCCCTATGAACGCACACACGCACACCCTACCCCTATGAGCACCTCCGGAAGACTGAGCCAGCGGATTGGATCTTGAAATTGACGAAGTCACCACAGGCGCCTCGCTGTCGACGGGAACGTCGCCTCCCACTGAATGAATATTCCGCCTTTATGAGACACACAGATGTCAAACCTAGGGTTTGAACTCTGGTGGGCTGGGGATACAACCATCCTCCTAACCACCCAACCTCAAGTTGGTTCTCTAACCGTAAGTAGTGTGAATGCAGTCTTTTGAAGCTCGGACTACTGTAGCTCTTTATTTTGAAGTTTTTGAAAAATCGATTTCAAAGCTTCACATAATTCTGGAAAACAGCCCTGGACGTAGTGGACGATGTATTCTACCACCGTGCAAAAAAAAAAAAGCAATACAAAATACTTATTTTGTAAGGCTCACTAAAAAGACAAAGACAAATATTGTCGTCTGACTTGCCATATTCGCCGGGCATATACCACAAGGTATTTCGCGTTGAAAATTTTGACACTTGTACATAGTATCCATCGTTGGCTACATCTATGATATTTTTACAATATTTTTTAAAACTTTCAAATTGAGTGTTTGAATTTGATATAGTGCCCGCAATTACTCCCTCCATCCGCGAATAAGTGTACGTTTTTCTTTTTCAAAAGTCAAACATTCTTAAATTTGATGAATTTGTTACACAAAAAACAGCAACATAAGTGACATCAAATTACTATATTATTGAACTACGTGTAAAGATAAATCTAGCAATAATAATTTCATATCATAAATGCTGCTATTTTTTAAAACCTTTTTTTTGTCAAAGTTAATAAAGTTTAAGTTAAAGAGGACCGAGGGAGTGGCCGTGTTAAAAGCTTTGCAGTGGTCACGTGACACAAGCATGCTACCACCATCCGTGACGACCGCACATGTTCCGTTTACAATCACGTTGGTGCCCTGGCAGGGGAAGCCGGTCTGGGAGATAAAATAGGGAGATGCCACGCGTCGCGAAGCAGCGCTCGCCCGATCAATTCAGAGAAGCTGCTGCTGTCCTTTTCGGTTGAATCAAAGCTAGGAAAGAGATGCATCTCAAAAAAAAAGCTAGGCAAGATGATGAGCAAAATTGCCGACCTATCTGAGCAAAAAAAAAAAAAGAGAAAAAGGCATATGTTTGGATTTTGTTCCGCGGACAGCGGATTAGCCACCAAACGACTGCACCTTGCATTGGAGTGGCAGACACTGGGGTCGCCTCTTCTGTGGGCACGCATGTCAGTGGCCAAAGCCGGATGCAGTACGTCAGGGATCATCTTCTCTTCACCATCGCCAAACAGCACCAACCCAACAAAAACACGCCCCAAAAGCCAGAACCCCCACATCCGCCTCGTCCGCTCGGGTTTCCACCACCCTCCTTCTCGGCGAGGAGCCCAACCAGCGCCGGCGACCATGCCTGAGTTGTGGTACGCCGGATCTCCCAATCTGTCTTGCATTCCGAATCTTGATTCGCGCCATTTGCACGCCGCGCCGGCGGTTTTCTTTGCGCTCCCCCTCGCCGTGCCGGTGGCCGTCGTCGTCTTATGGTGGCTCTGGAGGTTCCTGCTTCCTTTCGAGCTGTTCGCTGGCCGCGGAGACGACCGCCTCCCGGCGATTCAAGAGGAGCAGCCGCCGCGCGCCTGGACCGTGCTTGACGCGGACCAGCTGGGGGTCGCCGCCGCCGCCATCGAAAATAGCATCCGTGCAACCCCCCTTAGTCACGGGTTGCCCCACGCCAGCGCCGACGGATACTTCCGGTACCCCTCAATCGACTACCTCGAACTCGAAGCGGTTCCCCAAGTTCCTCTGCTTGGCGCCAAATTCATGGAGGAAATGGCGCGGGGATTGCCTCACGCCGTCCAAATGCTCAGGGAAGCCTCCATCCAGTACGACGACCCCATCCGCAGGTACCAATTTATCCTTCTCTTTCTTTCCTGATTTAGTCCGACAGTCCGTGCTCACCTTTTGCCGTCTTTACGCTTTCCGCGCATCAGTGATGTCTTGGTCAGCAGTCAGCAGCACTAACAGTCTCTGTTGCTCTGTTAGCTTCAGTTAGGAAATATTCTTGATTCGCCTTTCCCTTTTTTTTGCCGCGAGTATAACCAGAATGCTGCTCATGCCTTACTGTCTTCATTCACTGAAACGATCAACATTTACTTGATCAATGCCTCAATGAGATTGATACAATTATTCATCCGGGCCAAAGATGCAAACCGCCAGTGGTTTAGCACAGCCATACGCTGTTGCAATGTTTCAGCTAAGTGCTGGAATAAAAATAAGTTCAGTAAACCTTAATTAGTTTGTAACACAAAGCTTGAGCTGCACATATCCTTTGCAGGAGTGGGTTTCCGAACCACTCTTCATTTTAGAATCACACACACTATATGTTGCCTGTGAAATGTTTTTTCCATTGATGAAATGGTAAATGAGTACCCGATTCGAGGTTTTGTACTCAATCAATGTTGCAACGTTCACTCCAATGGCCAATGATGTAGTGTTTAGTCCAAAATGTTGTATTCAGACGCCATCTGGGCTTCAATTTGCACCTTTTGATAGCCGATGCCATTTCTTGGAACTGATACCACCTAATGGTCAATGTTGCAGTAAATGTGAGTACTAGGAAATAATAATAAGAAAAAAAAAACATTCAGAATTCCATTTGGGCAATCCTTAGCTTATACCAGCAATGCCTATTTCTACGTTGGACAGCTCCATGGAGCACTTCGGAATTTTCACCTCAAGATAGGATCTACTCCTCTCCCTGGGGTGCACCCGGCACTCCAAAACTAAACTTTCACTCCTTGAAGTTGTGAAAAAATTCTGAAGAATAATCAGCATATATATAGATCATGAATCTACCATGGCACAGACATTCAGATTTAAATTTGATACACAACTCGGGGATTATAAAAAGGAAAATTTTATACTTATAGTAATGATGGGCCAAATTCATAGGTCTAATGAATTTGGTACAGTTCACAACAAAATTTGGCTTTTTTTTTTGTCTCTCAAGCTGTGAAATGAACTTAAATCTGAAATCTTGTATCATGGTGCGTCCAGGTTCTATATCTATGATAAAAAAGTAATTTCAGATTTTTTTATGAATTCATTTAGGTGGTTTTTTAGTTTGGGGTACCGGGAGCACCCAGTACGTTCTCTACTACGCATGGACCTCTTTTGATCTGATACTTTTCTTTAAAGGATATCTTCTCCCAAATGGGCAACATTTTCTCCCTACACAGGACTGCTCTATGGAGCAGTTTGGTATTTTTTTTGTGGACATCAGATTTTACTGGCATGTACTTATGCTGATATAGTATTGCTAGTTTCCTTGGGTTATTTCTGAATGTGAAACAACCAACAATTCTTCCATCCAATTGAATCACTGGGGCACTATGATATTTTACACTTTTGGAGAGCACTATAATGTTTTAGTTACAACACGCCTGCATTGATATGGTAGCTTCATCAGAGTTATCTGCAATGTGCAACATTTTTCAGTCTCTATAGCCGTATGGCTGGGGTGCCCAGTCCACTCCACTTCAGCGCTCTCGTTATGTTACACCCAGACCTTGTTACAGAACATATGTAATATCACTTCCAATCTTTGCAATATTGCTTTCTTCATAAGAATAAGGAACACATGTACCACTTCTAAGTTTCGAGCTTGACATAGGCCTTCCATGTAGCCTATTATGCATTTCTTTCCTACTATTGCTACAGTTTCCTACTTTTACATATGAAACCTTGGAATATGTTTAGTTGCACCATGTAAAATCCACCATGGTATTATCCTAGGCGTCTAAATTAGACCAAATGTATGGTTCATGATAACGTCAACCATTTTTCTCAAGATAACAGCAACCTCAAGGAAGAATAAATGTCAGCGCACTCTCTATGTTAGACCCTGACCTTGTTACAGAACATATTTAATACCACTTCTGTTGGGGGATGACCCCCGGTATGCCAAAGGCATGCCAAACCGGATGGTTTGAGCTATCAAGATACCGGTTTAAAGGTTATTCCGGGCTGAGAAGCTAAGCTTTTGGCTAAGTAAATCTATACCGGAAACCCCAGAGAGGTATACCGGAACAAGCTAAGAAGATACCGGTTTACCAGCATAGGATGCCGGTATACCGCAGTACGAGCTACTCGTAGCACGTCGGCAAGGCCGGGTCAAAGATTCTCTCAAGAGCTAGAGGACAAGGATGAGCGAAGCACTTCAGCTTTAATCGAAGCCATGACGATAAAGGAGCTGCTGACGTAAAAGAAGCCGGAGGATGTCACTCCTCCTGATTAAAGAGATACCGGCGTCACCTGCTGCCAAAGTGGCTTTGTAAAGTAGTTTGTCTAGTCAAAGATGCCATTAGGGTTTCCTAGGGTTTCTTCCCCTGTAAGCCACCCTCTCCCCTATATAAGGATGTTAGGTTTCACGGTGTATGCACACTCACGAGTGATGCTGAAGCTCTTGATTTATTTCTCTACGTAATAGCTTATCTTACAAGTGATGAGTACATGTCCTTATATAGGACTCAGGAACCGTCTATCCTAGGAACCGTCTATCCTAGAGATGGAGTTCAAATTTGATTTGAACTCTACTACCTTAGCTACTAAGCAACGGTCGAGTTCAAGTTTGTTTTGAACTCTACTACCTTAGCTACTAAGCAACGGCTGAGTTCAAGTTTGTGTTGAACTCTACTACCTTAGCTACTACTACTCTACTAGCAACATGATTAAAACAACAATTCTCCCCCTAATCTAGTTGCGGTAGAGGTTGATGACGCCAATTCTTTCTCGCAGATTTTGAAGCCGAACGCGACCAAGTGCTTTGGTCGGAATATCTGCGAGTTGGTCTTCTGTGTCGATGTACTCGACCGTGACGAGTTCCATCCTCAATGCGATCCACGATGTAGTGGTACCGCGTGTCGATGTGCTTGCTACGGTCATGGTACACTGGATTCTTGCATAGTTGGATCGCGGACTTATTGTCCACGAGCGGATTAGCGACGAGAGGAGCGAGATCCCGGCAAGTCGCCGAGTAAACGGCCGAGCCAAACACCTTGACACGCCGTCGTCGCAGCTGCGATGTACTCGGATTCGCGAGGACGACAATGCCACCACCTTTGCTTCGGCTCGCCATGACACTCGGGCAATTTCCGAAGAAGAAGAGTGTACACGTAGTACTCTTCCCGTCATCGATATCACCGGCATGATGCTGCATCGTCGTAGCCGATCGGTGTGCACCTCCGGCGCGGAGGAGAACGAACGGCCGGTGTCGATCGTCCCCGCAATGTAGCGGAGCGAGTGCTTCACGGCACTCGGGTGCTCCGTGGTGGGCGCTTCCATGAAGCGGCTCACCATGCCAACGGCGAAGCCGATGTCCGGCCTCGTGTGCACGAGGTAACGCGAGCTGCCGACAATGCTTTGCGGTACGGCGTGACGTCGATCGGAGGATTCGTGCTCCTCTTCGAGAGCTTCGGCCTTGGTTCCATCGGCACATGAGCTGCGTTGCGGTCAGCCATGCCCGCCTTTTCGAGCACCTTCGTCGCGAAGGCGCTCGCTTCGAGCGTGATGTGGCCGGAGCGCGACATACCTCGATTCCCGAGTCACGGGGTGAGCAAGCCCGGGTCGCTCATCTTGAACTTGCTGCACATCTGTCGCTTGAAGCTTGAGATTGCGGTGGTGCTCCCTCCTGTGACGACGAGATCGTCGACGTAGACGCCGAGCAGGAGTCGTGAGTCACCCTCTCCACGAGTGTACACGGCATGCTCCGAAGCACTCCGCATGAAACCAAGTGACACCAGCACGGCATGGAGCTTGGTGTTCCATGCGCGCGGGGCCTGACGGAGACCGTAGAGTGCCTTGTGGAGGCGCATCACCTTGCTCGAGTTGTTTCCGTCGACGAATCCTGGCGGCTGAGTCACATACACTTCCTCCCCCAAATCACCGTTGAGGAATGCCAGTCTTCACGTCCATGTGGTGGACCTCCCACTTGAATTGGGCGGCGACGGCGATCGGGAGCACTGACGAGTCCGGTCGCGCAACGGGGGCAAAGACTTCATCGAAGTCAATCCCTAGCCATTGGACGTATCCCTTCGCGACGAGCCCGGCCTTGTGCTTGAGGACGTGACCGTCGGCGTCACGCTTGAGCTTGAAGATCCACTTCAATCCGATGGGCTTGTGACCGGCGGCGGATCAGCAAGTGACCATGTACGGTTCTCCTCGATTGACTGCGGCTCATCGACCATGGCGAGCCGCCACTCTTCGTCTCCTTCGGCCTCGGCGGCGTTGCTGGCTCGCTCGTGGGAGTGAGGAGGAGGCGCTCCGCCCGTGCTGGATTCTCCTCATGCGGGTTGAGGAAGTCTCGAATGTTGCGGTAGCGAGCGAGACTTGGGTCAACTCCAGCATCCAGATTCTCGATGCCTCCATCTGCTGGTGGAGAGACGAAACGCACGGGCTGGTCTGATGCCGCAGAGATGGGCCGACCCACCAATGGCGGCCCAGTCGGAGCCGATGCTACCTGTGGTGACGGCGAAGGAGAGCTTGATGCGGGTGCCGCTTCGGCTGGTTTCTTCGACGGTGCTTGCCGTTGGTTGCGACATCGTCCAACTCTCCACGAGCAGAGTGGCGGAGCCGTCATTGTGCTCTCCCCAATCCCGGCTCGCGGCCTCGTCGAAGATGACGTCGCGGGAGACATGGAGGCACTTCTTCTCCGGGTCATATAGGCGATACGCCTTGCTTCCTTCCTCATACCCAAGCATCACCATCGGGCGGCTGCGGTCCTCAAGCTTCTTTAAGCCTGGTTTCGTCTCCTTCGCGTATGCCTTGCGGCCCGAATACGCGAAGAAAGTGAACGCTAGGTTTTACTGCCATACCAGGCTTCAAATGGTGTCTTCCCTTCCGGGCTCCTTGTCAAGGATGCGTTTGGGACGAACACCGCTCGTTGCTGCCGCTTCTCCCCGAACTTAGTGCGGGACGGATTTCGCCTTGAGCATGCTCCGGACGGCGCCAATGATCGTCCGGTTCCGCCGTTCCACTACCCCATTACATTGTGGAGAATAGGGGCGGTGAGGTGACGGCTGGACGCCATGCTCGCGCACCACTCGGCGAACTCGTTCGCCGTGAACTCCGCCGCCCGATCGGTGCGGAGCACGCGCGGAAGGACGGCTGCGTCTCCTTCTCCGTCTCGGCACTGGAAACGCCCGGATTGCCGCAGCTGCCTCATCCTTCGACTTGAGCGGTACGGCCACATGTGCCGGCATGTTGTCGTCGGCGAGCAAGAGGAAGTACTTCTTCCCTCCCGGTGTTGCTCGGCGAGATTGGACCGCGAGAGGTCACCGTGCACGAGCTCAAGAGGCATCGTGGCACGGTACTTGGTTGTCTGCGAGGAAATGGGGAGCGCCGGTGCTTCCCCGCGATGCGGGCTTCGCAAAGCTGCTCGGCATGGGCGATGGTGGGGAGACCGCGCACCGCTCCCTTCCTCGACATCTTCTCGAGGCTATCGAAGCTCTGATGGACGAAGCGTGAGTGCCAGCGCCACGCGTCGTCATTGGCGTGCGCCGCCAGACACACTGGCTGCACGATTTGGAGCTGCGCCACGTAGAGTTTGTTCGTCGTCCTTGGCACCTTGGTGATCAAGACCTTGGCACGATCGCGGACCTCCATGTAGCCGTGCTCGACGTGGGTGGGGTACCCGAGCTCGTCTAGCTGCCCAATGCCGACGATGTTCGACTTGAGCCGTGGGATCCGGTACACGCCGGCCAGCTCGTGATGTCGCTCGTTGTTGATGACGAAGAGGACGGTTCCGCGGCCACGAGATGTCGACAACCGATCCGTCGCCGAAGCGCACCGTGCCGGAGACAGTCTGTCCGGCCTCAGCGAAGACGCCGCTCGTCGCCGGTCATGTGGTTCGACGCTCCCGTGTCGAGGTACCACGCTGCTGCGTCGGTGTCGTGCGCCGTGCGCTCGAACACGACGCGGCGCGCTCCTCGTTGAGATACACCTCGCTCCCCGTAGGCGGTGCGAGGTGGATCGATCGATGTTGAGGAGGCTGCACCGGCGGTGCGAGAGATGCGAGCTCGACGATGGTGGCCATGTGCAGCTCCGGGTGCGCTTTTCCGCCATTCTCGTCCTGGATCGGGTGCGCCGCCGCGGCGGCTTCGTCCCGCTGCTTCTTGCGGCGATCACGCTTCCAGTGCCCCTTCTTGCCACAATAGTGGCGGTTCACGCGATCGGCGTTGCTGCCTGGAGCCTTGCGATAGCGAGGACTTGGGCGGTGGCTTGCCACCCTTTTGTCCACCGCCACCGTTCCCGCCAGAGTCGCCTCCCCGCTGCTTCCTCCTTCTGTCCTCCCACTGCTTCTCTGTCAGCAGCAAGTTGCCACCGGAGGCAGTGGTGCCCTCGCTCGGGGTTCGGGCGATCCTCGACGGCCCGAAGGTGTCCGAGCAACCTCCTCCACGGTGAGTGTGGCCGGGTTCATCATCGTCTCCATCGAAAGCGATCCGCACAAGCTGTTTTGGGACGACGAGAGAGGAATTTCCTTACTATCTTCTCATCATCGCGGTATCCCCGAGGAGCGCATGGTGGCGGCGAGGTTCGTGATGCGCAATCCGAACTCGTCGATGCGCTCGCCATCCTTGAAGGCGATCGTTTCGAATTCAGTACGGAGCCGCCGCATGCGTGAATCGCGGACACGATCGTTGCCCTGGTGCTGCACCTTGATTGCCTCCCACGCCGCCTTGGCGCTCCCTTTCCCGATCAACATCGGATGCATCTCGGGTGGAGTGGAGCGGAGCAGTGCCGCCAAGGCCTGCTTGTCCTCTCGCCGAGAGAATGCGGCGTCCTCAATCGCGTCCCAGAGCGATGCCGCCTGCAGGTTCACCTCCATCACCATGGCCCAGTTGGTGTAGTCCCCGCGCTTGAGCATCGGGAAGACGAGGCTCGTACCGCCGCCTCCGCCGCTAGTCATCTCGCGGATCACCTCCCGCTGTACCACGACCTCGCCCCCGCCGTGTCGCACCTCGCTCCGTCCCCGACTTGGCGATCGCCGTCGCTCGTTTGCCGGAGGAGGGGTTGCGGACGCACGCCGCTGCTGGAGAGGTGGTGGTGCCGACATCTCCCAACCTGGTTGCTCTGATACCAATTGTTAGGTTTCACGGTGTATGCACACTCACGAGTGATGCTGAAGCTCTTGATTTATTTCTCTACGTAATAGCTTATCTTACAAGTGATGAGTACATGTCCTTATATAGGACTCAGGAACCGTCTATCCTAGGAACCGTCTATCCTAGAGATGGAGTTCAAATTTGATTTGAACTCTACTACCTTAGCTACTAAGCAACGGCTGAGTTCAAGTTTGTTTTGAACTCTACTACCTTAGCTACTAAGCAACGGCTGAGTTCAAGTTTGTGTTGAACTCTACTACCTTAGCTACTACTACTCTACTAGCAACATGATTAAAACAACAAAGGAGAGGGGGCACACCCTTGCGCGGGGATGGGTGATCTTACAACTTGATATTTGTTACCTTACAATCCTATGATCTGAGAGCTAAGAATAGGAAGAGAAGTGCTTGTGCTGTTTATCTTCAACCTCTGGCCAAGGCCAAGTTCATCAATAAGTTCCCGGTATTCCACCCGGAACTCTTCTCTACATCACCAAACCCTCCCCCGAATCCTCAAGCGTACATTCGGCCCCAACTTAAGCCATCCCATGGCATCTGTCTGTTCACCACGACGACAGTTGGCGCCCACCGTGGGGCCGGCGAGCGCACTATGCTCGGAGTTCATATTCGGGCGGGCCTCCTCACCATCTCCGGCGAGCGCGTGGTGTCTGCGCTCGTCCAGCGCCTCGGCTCGTTGGACCTCATCGACGACAACGCGGGCTGCTTCGCCAACGGAGGTAAGTTCCCCAAGAACGGCCGCATCATCGAGTTCGGCAGCATCCGCGTCTACTACGGCACCGTCCCGGAGCGCCAGTGCCTCTCGCCGGTGCTGGTTGCACCGGACCCGCCAAGATCTTCAGTTCGCAGCGGCCATGCCGTCGACCGGCGTCGAGGTGTCGAGTGGTTGAGCGCGGGCTGACACCGGCAAGGAGCTCGCGGCGGAAGGCGCTGGACATACGAGGTCCACGCGCACGGCCAAGCCTCCGATCGAGCGTGACCAAGTGGTTGCGGGTGCATCTGCAGCGCCACCGGAGACTCCTCTCCAAGCGGCGATGAACGTGCTGGCGACGCCCATCGCGCGGAACATCGATCCGGCAGCGGCTCAAGCGGAGCTGGAGGCGCAACGGCAGAAGCTGCTCTCCGGCGGCGCGGACATCATCCGGGCGCAGCGCGAGCTGAACCTAACCCTACGTGAGTATAACGCAGCCCATGGCTTTGCTTCTGTTAGCGCTCAGGCTGCTAGAGTACCGGAAAACCGGCTTAGAGCTCGCAATCTAGATCAGGATCTGCGTAAAGAGGTTCTTGCCGGTAAAAGTGCTTCTGCTTCTTTGAGCATCGTAGAAAAACCTAAGTACAGTAGCCCGGATAAAACCATAAAAGCTGCTAGGGCTGCAGTAGAGCTGTGTGACTCGCTTACCGGAGATGCTCTAGCAAAACAACAAGGTCGAGTTAGGGAGTTGCTTGACATGATACAGGAACAAAATGCTCAGCTTGCTAGGGAAAACAAAGCAGCTGCAGCATCGAAATCGGTGCGTTCGGCAAAAAATACCGGAAGCAAGTCCCATGGGCAGGCATCGTCCCCCCATCCGGACAAAAGAAAAGAAAAAGAAGCGAATGCGCAGCAAATGACTGTGTATGATCTGGTTCTTGCCGGAAAACAACAGGCCGGGCGACACGATGCCGGAAGAAAAAGCCAGGGGGCAAGCCGTGGCTATGCCGGAAATGGCTACGCCGGAAATGATTATGCCGGTAGAGGTGAGACCGGGCAAAATTATCGTGCAGCGAGAGCGGCTTATGCTGAAGAGGAAATGCCTCCACCAAGGTACCGGCAGGCAAGAGCCGCGGTACCGGAACGTTACGACGAAGCTGATTCCGGAATAGAAAAAGCAGGAGCTTACCGGAACCCTTTGGGGGAACGCGTAGGAGAAAGATGCACACGCGAACGGGATGCGAGGCACCGGCTGGACAGGGTGTACTTATCTGAAATGATCGAGGCGGAAGGTCCTCCCGGTCCAAAATGCTTTGGCCCAAGAATCATGAAAGAGGAACCACCGGTTCGCAACTTCCAGTTGCCCCGGGACACAAAAACGTATGATGGCACCACGAAACCGGAAGATTGGCTTGCTGATTACGTAACCGCAGTGTACATTGCTGGTGGCGGAGGAACCGTAACAAGTGGGGGAAACCGGCGTTGGGCCGTGAGAATCGTACCGTCCTTCCTGGTAGGGCCGGCACGCATACGAGCTCAACAACTTGCCGGCGGGAAGCATAAACGGTTGGATAGACTTTGAAGAAGCTTTCGTAAGCAACTTCAGCGTGCGTACGGAGACCAAACGAGCCGCAGCGGCTTGCCTTGTGCGTGCGGCGCGCCAATGAAACGAGACCGGGATTACGACCCGGTGGAACTCCACCAGGGAACTCCTGTGAGGGGGTGATCGAGGCACGGAGCCATTGCTTGGTTTTGCAATGGGTGCGAGAAGAGGTTCACCAACTGTGGCAAAAGCTACAGAGAAACATGCCGGTAACTTTGGCAGAGATGATACGTGTGGCAGATAGCTACGCATTGGGAGACCCAATGCAACCGGGGTTCAAGCTGAACCGGCACTAACGAGCCAACCGCGCCAGGATCAATACCGGGACAACCGGCAAAACAAAAGAAGGGAAGATTTTCCGGATCGGAGGTATGGTCCGCATCAGGTAGCCGCGGTGTAGGATAATTCCAGCCCCGGCGGAAGCCGGAGGCAAAAAACCGGATCGCAGCCGTGGGCGGGTCCAAAGAAACAATGGGTTGAAAAGAAACCGTGGCAAAATGATGAGAGGTACACCATGGAATCTGCCATGGATCAGCCGTGCCGCTGGCACACACCGAATCCGGCTAGACCGGCAAACCATTTGACGAAAGATTGCACTTGGACCAAGAGGTTAATGGAAAGAGGCACAATGAAAGACGCAAGGGATCATGGTACCGGAAGGTTACCACCACCACCCCCGCTAACTGGAGCAAATGCGCTACCGGTACAACCGAACCGGCAGCAGCAACAACAAGTTCATCGGGTGGAAGATGGCAACGGCCAACCGCCACCACCGGCACCTTTAGGCCGGAACGTTTACGAGGATCCGCACCTGTGCTGTGTTGTGTTCGTTGCGAGCCAGGCTGACGAGCAAAGCGTGCATCGCCGTTCCATGGAAGTGAACGCGGTGATGCCGGCAATTCCGAAATACATGCTGTGGTCAGATCAGGAAATTACCTGGTCGTTCAACGATCACCCAAAGATAATGCCAAACCCGGGTGGCTACGCTCTTGTCGTGGACCCAATCATGCATGGCCCAACGACTCGAGTTAAGTTCAGCAAGGTGCTGATAGACAATGGGAGCAGCATAAACATTATGTACCGGCACACCATGCGTACGCTGGGTATAACGGAGAACATGCTACAGCCAACTCGCACTACGTTCCACGGAATCGTTCCGGGCCTGCCTTGCTCGCCCATGGGAAAAGTCCGGGTGGATGTGTCATTTGGAGGACGCGACAACTGCCGGGTCGAAAACCTGTTGTTCGAGGTGGTGGACCTAGACAGTCCTTACCATGCACTGCTAGGGAGACCGGCATTGGCGGCATTCATGGCCACAACGCATACGGCATATCTCAAAATGAAGATGCCGGCACCTCGTGGACCCTTAACTGTGGTGGGAAACTACAAGATTTCGCTGGAAACCGCTTCCGCCGGATCAAACCTGGCAGAATCGCTGGTAATCGCAGAAGAAAAAAGAAGGATGCAAGCTGTGCATTGCGGCCGGCTCGATCCTCACAGTTGAGCTTAGCGGCAATGAGTGGCAACTTGGGCACACCGGCGTTCAAGCCAACCAAGGAGACAAAGGACATCGTACTGGACCCTGCATACCCAGAGCGTACCGTTCGTATCGGCGCCGGCTTGAATGAGGCATAGGAAAGCGCGCTCGTCAACTTCCTCCGTGAGAATCGGAATATCTTTTCCTGGTCTACCGATGACTTGGTAGGTGTTCCGAGGGAGTTGGCTAAGCACTCTCTAAACGTCCGGAAGGATGCTAGGCCGGTAAGACAGCCCTTACGCCGGTTCGCTGAAGACAGGAGAAAGATTATTGGGGAAGAAGTGACAAAATTGCTGGTTGCCGGCTTCATTGTGGAGGTACTGCGTACTGAGTGGCTAGCCAATCCGGTGCTAGTCGAGAAGAAAAAAGAAGAAGACCCCAAAGCTCCAAAGGTGTGGCGCATGTGCATCGACTACACCAACCTCAACAAAGCTTGCCCGAAGGATCCGTTCCCTTTACCCCGGATTGATCAAGTGATCGATTCTACCTTGGTCGTGACTTGCTATCTTTTTGGATGCTTATTCCGGTTTCCACCAAATTCCCCTGAAAAAGGAAGATCAAATAAAAGCTGCGTTCATTACCCCGCACGGGGCTTATTGCTATGTCACTATGCCTTTCGGTTTGCGCAACGCCGGTGCAACGTACCCATACTGTATGCAAAAATGCTTGTTTGATCAAATCGGGAAAAATGTGCAAGTCTATGTAGACGATGTCGTGATAAAAACTAAGGTAAAAGAGACCTTGATCGATGATCTGAGGCAAACGTTTGACAATCTGAGAAGGTTCCGGATGAAGCTTAATCCGGCAAAATGTACCTTCGGTGTTCTGCTAGGAAAAGCGCGGCTTCACGGTATCAAGCCGCGGTATAGAGGTTAACCCGGTAAAGATCAGGGCCATCGAGAGAATGACTATACCGCAAGATCTCAAGGACGTGCAAAAGTTTACCGGAAGCTTAGCATCGCTAAGCCGGTTCATAAGCAGGCTGGGATAAAAGGCTCTGCCACTCTATGATTTGATGAAAAAATCCGATACCTTCGTCTGGACCCCTCAGGCAGACGCGGCGTTTAAAGAGCTAAAAACAATGCTAGCAACTGCACCGGTATTGGCTTCGCCTTTGGAAAGGGAACCCATACTGTTGTACATAGCAGCGACAAACCGGGTCGTGAGTGTTGTGGTTGTGGTAGAAAGAGAGGAGGAAGGAAAAGCCGTGCAGAGGCCGGTATATTACCTGAGCGAGGTCCTTTCCCTCTCAAAACAAAACTACCCTCACTTCCAGAAAATGACCTACGGCGTGTTCATGGCCGCCACAAAGCTCAAGCACTACTTTGAGGAGCACCCCATGAAGGTGGTGAGTGAGGCACCTATTTCGGATATCATGTGCAACAAGGATGCTAGCGGCAGGATTGCCAAATGGGCAATTCAGCTGTCACCGTATGTACCGGTATACGAAAGGAGAGAGGCCATAAAATCGCAAGCCTTGGCTGATTTTCTCGTTGATTGGGCGGAAATGCAGTACAAACCACCGGAACAAAAAATAGAATACTGGAAGATGCACTTTGACGGATCCAAGCTCAAAGAGGGTCTGGGTGCCGGTGTGGTTCTTACTTCACCAAAGGGAGATCATCTCCGGTACGTTACGCAAGTGCATTTCGGGGCATCGAACAATGTTGCTGAGTATGAGGCTCTGATCCATGGGCTCAAGGTCGCAAAAGAAATCGGTGCGCACCGGATCATTTGCTACGGTGATTCAGATCTTGTGGTGCAGCAGTGTTCCGGAGATTGGGACGCAAAAGATGCCAACATGGCCTCATACCGGTTTCATGTGCAAAAAATTGCCGGATTCTTCGAGGGGTGTGAGTTTCACCATGTGCCGCGGGCAGAAAATGAAGCCGCGGATACGCTCTCTAAGTTGGGCTCCTCCAGGCAAGAAATTCCCCCCGGAATAGCTTTGGCTCACCTAAGGGCACCATCAATCAAGCCAAGTCCGGAGTCGGAATCAATCTTTGTACCGGAATCACATGTTGTGCCAATGGACATTGACGAAGGAAACCCGGGAACTGTTCCGGTAAACCCGGGGACTGCGGGGTCCAAGCCGGAAGAAGCTATGCTGGTGGACAGTATGGACATAGACGTACCGGTGTTTCTGGTCCGAGAGGCACCAACTTGGGTTGAACCTATTAAGGAATTCCTGATCAACGGCACCCTGCCGGTTGACGAAACTGAGTCGAGAAGGATCCAAAGGAGGTCCAAGGCCTATACCATTATCAACGGCGAGGTGTATAAAAGAAGTGTTACCGGTGTCCTCCAAAGATGTGTGGAGCCGGAAGAAGGAAAAGAGATGCTAGTGGAGATTCACCAAGGAGAATGTGGACATCACGCCTCATCAAGGGCGCTGGTGGCAAAGGTGTTCCGGCATGGGTTCTACTGGCCCACTGCGCTGGAAAATGCTGAGGATCTGGTACGAAAATGCAACGGGTGCCAGAGGTACGCCAAGCAAAACCATACCCCGAGCATCCGGCACTGAAAACTATACCGTTAACTTGGCCATTTGCTTGTTTGGTGCCTAGACATGGTTGGCCCATTCAAAGCGCAAGGGGAAGCATGACCCATATCCTAGTGATGGTGGATAAATTCACCAAGTGGCTGGAAGCGAAACCTATCGCAAAATGTGATGGGCATACGGCGGTGAAGTTCTTGAAAGATGTTATCTTGCGGTATGGATACCCGCATAGCATCACCACTGATAATGGGACAAACTTTGCCCAAGGAGAGTTTAAACGATTCTGTGAGGATAACAACATCCGGCTAGATTTGTGTTCAGTGGCACACCCGCAAGGCAACGGCCAAGTGGAAAGAACGACGCTTCTGGTGCTTTCGGTATCAAACCAAGGCTGATTGAACCGCTTGAAAAGACACCGGGATGTTGGCTCGATGAGCTACCATCGGTCTTCGTGGAGCATAAGAACAACACCGAACCGGTCTACCGGATACACTCCTTTCTTCATGGTTTATGGGGCGGAAGCCGTGATACCAACCGACATTATTCATGATTCACCTAGGGTTCAGCTCTATACCGAAGAAGAGGTAAAAGAGGCCCGAGAAAACGATGTGGACTTGCTCGAGGAAGCAAGAGAGGCGGCTCACGGCAAGAACAGCCATATACCAGCAGAACCTCGGACGCTATCATAGCCGGAAGGTTAACCCGAGAGTGTTCGGGAAGGAGATGCGGTGTTACGCCTAGTGCGGCGCAACGAGGACGCCACAAACTCTCACCTCCGTGGGAAGGACCTTTCATTGTGAGCAAGGCTCTACACAATGATGCCTACTACTTAATCGATGCACAGGAATCAAAAGAGGGAAAGGCGGACAGGTCAGGAGAGGAGACCAAGCGCCCATGGAACATAGCTTTGCTGCGTCCTTTCTATTCCTGAAGATGTGCTGTAAGGAGTTCCTTTTTGTACCTTATTTGCTATGAATAAATGATGCCGGCACCTCGAATGAATCTCGGGGATTGCCTCTGCTGAAGTTGCATGCAATATGTTTATTTTTTCAGTATACCGGTTTAGTTGTTGGACATTTTCTTTCCGGTTTAGTAACGTGCTAAACCTACCGGAGTCTTCGACTTTGCTGTTGTCCGAAACCCGGCTTCATGGCAAGCAAGATAAACTGGAAGGATCTAAGCACGCGAAAAACGCAAAGAGGTTGAAAGCAAACAATCCGAAGAAAGCTTGACTAACCCCGGTTATACCGGTTTTTTGTGAAAAATTTCGAATTATTTCTAAGTTCAAGAAAGTGCTTGCTTGGCAAAAGAACTTTGTGACTCATACGCCAAAAAACCCAGAGAGGTAGGCAGAGCCAAAGCAAAAGAACCAAGTGTGCATCAGATTGGATGCGGAAACTATTCCGGAATCTTCACAGTGCAAGATCAAAGCAAAACAGTAAAGGCAAAGTTGCTAAAGTAGCACACCAACATAACTTAATAATTTACCGGTATAAAAGATACCGGCATAGTGAGATGGTAGCACAACCAAAAGAACTTTGGAGTATTATCTTACATCAAGTGCCCCGGCATACCGGGGTAGAATTTAACAGAATTGTTTTGAGGTAACAGGTATGACAAACAGACAATAAGAGCTTTTAGGCAACAGGAGGCTGGGGGCCAGCTTCAGGAGCTTCCGGAGCTTGCTCTGGAGGGGCGTCGCCTTCCTCGGCACCCTCCTCTTCCTCGCCGGCATCGTCATCATCCTCATCATCGGATATTTCATCCGCTAAGTCAGCAGGAGGAGGGATGAAGGTGTCGGTAGGAGCGCACTGAGCAATCCGGTAGGCGCGGTCCTGGCGCTTGGCAGTTAAGGCCGGAACCGTGTCGGTAGGTGCGTCGCCGCGCAAGCTGTGGAGGGCGTCCAGGTCCAGATCCTCGTACCAAGAGCAAGCAACGCGGAGCGCTGCGTCGGCTCCAGCACGGGCAGATGAACGCTGCCACTCACGGAACCTTCTGCCGGCATCTTTGAGACGGTCGGAGAGGAGCGTCAGGGTATCCGGAAGCGCTTCCCCGGGCCACAGCACCCTGAAGATTTGCATGGCCCTATCCGGCAGCTCAACCAGGTGCCGGTCCACAGCCCTCATGTGAGAGATCCGGGCGGCCAGCGCGACAAGATGGTCGTAGGCGTCCCAGGGCGCATCCGGGTTGCTAAGAGCTTGCTCAGCCCTGCGCTCTGCTACCTTCTTGTGCGCATGCGTTTCCGAGTCCGGGAAAAGCTCTGGAAGGGAAGAGAAAAAAGGAACCGGTATAAGGACATACTGCCGGAAGATATAAGCTTATAAGCAATAACACAGGAAAAAGACTTACTGAAGGCCAGGGTGTCGGCTTGAATGACCAACCGGTCATATTCAGCCTGGTCCGTCGTGAGCACGGCGTTCCGGTCGCGCGCCTCCTTCGACGGCCGGGACTCCTCCTCCGGCTCCTTCCGCAGGCTGCGGCGGCATCGGCGAGACTCCTTCAGGCAACTCGTCCGGCTTTGTTTCGGCGGCGGCTGCGCATCCTTAAGCTCCTGCGCATGCCGGAGTTCAGCTCGCACTAGGCTGGTCCTTCGACTTAGCAGAGATGATCTCCTGAGCGTTCAGGGCCTGGCGGTGCTCGAGGGCAAGCTGCTCCTTTTCGGCTGTGGTCCGGAAGGAGAAACGATTAACAAAAAGAAACCGGTAGGTTCAAGACAGGCAAGACAAATGAAAAAGGGTATGGTACCTTTAAGCGCAGAGAGCTGAGCGCTGAGGTCCTTAACGGTGCTTTCCGGAAACGCTGTTGCGTAAAGAACTTGTGAGTATAAGTTGAGAAAGGCAACCGGTACAAAAGAGGCTGGAAGTTTGCAACTCACCTTGACATTTGCTGTGGGCCTCGGTGAGGTACCGGTGCTCCCACAGAAGCTTCTCAAAGAGTTGCTTCCGGGTGTCCAGGGTGCCCTGTTCAAAGTCAAAAGCTTCCGGTAAGGCTATGCCGGCGTTCTGTTTCTAAAGAAGTTTCGCGCTAAGAACTGTGTACTCAACCCGAAACTCGGGGACTGGCTATGCCGGCGTTTTGTTTCTAAAGAAGTTTCGCGCTAAGAACTGCGTGCTCAACCCGAAACTCGAGGACTGGCTATGCCGGTTTTCTTGTTTCTAAAGAAGTTTCGCGCTGAGAACTGCGAACTCAACCCGAAACTTGGGGACTGGGAGGATATACATATAAATTGGAAGATTGAAAACCGGCATGAATTTAAAAAACTTTGAGGTTCAAGTATGCAACTTACCAACACGTTGCCGTTGGCATCATGCCACGCGATGTCAAGCTCCTTGACCGCGCGCTTGAACCGGCTCAGGTGTTGCGCCGTGCTCCGCGGGCCGGAAGGATCAGCAACCGGAAGCTTGTCTTGCCCCAAGCCGCGGGTAGCCGGAGATAGGTCCGCTCGGTTCCATTTCTCGGCATACTCTATCAGCGGGCCCAGGTTGACCTCGCCGCGATTGAGTTCAGTAATCCGGCCCAGCTGGGCTGCAGCCTTTTCGCTGGCCGAAGCGGCAGCGCGGCCGGCATGCAACACTAGTGACTGCGAGCCGGAAGATGGGGAAGTCGCCGCTGTTACCACTGCAGCAAGTTGCTGAGCGGTAAGTTTAGCGCCTTCCGGGCCAACGGGCTTGGCGGCAGCGGGCGTACCGGTCGAGGCTGCCGGAGGTGGCGGCGCCGTGTCCTTGGTTGGCGCAGGAGCTTCCGGAGTTCCCTTGGCTGGGGATGAGCTTGCCGGCGCGGAAGATTCCGGCATGGTCTTGGACGGGGAAGCACCTTCCGCCCGCTCGGGTTCTTCGGTACTGGCGCCGATGTTGCTGGCGCCGGTATCTTCAGCTTCTGGAGGGGAAGAGAGATCCCCCTCCGCGCGGTGATGTGAATGTTCAGGGGCCGCGCGCCCCGCACTTGTGTTGCCTCCCAGAGGGGAGGCCGGAGGTTTGCCGGCACCAGATGGTACCGGACTTGTTTGAGGCGGGGTAGAGGCCCTGGCGGCGTCCTCGCGGGTTTCCGGCCTCATGCCCGAGGCACTCCTAGTGAGGCTCAGGGCAGGCCTGAGAAAGAAAAAGGAAAAGAAAGTTAGAAAAAGCAACAAGACAAGGAAAATCACGAGCAAAAGACAAAAAGAAAGAGAAACCGGAACTTTACCCGGTAGCAACCGGAAACTGACTCCGGTACCGCCTCTTGCAGTAGGGCTTGCCGCCGCCATCCTTTTTGGAGCGCTTGGCGGGAGGAGCCACGCTGGAGCCGGCCTCAGGGGCCGGAGCTTTATTCTTCTGCCCCCGAGAGGTTAGGTTGTCCAGGAACTCCTGGCCAACCTCGGCCTGTAGCGGAGCAGCGTGCTCCACAACCGGTGGGTTGGTGCTAGCTGAGGGAACATCTACAGAAAGACAGTATATGAGGAAGCGAAAAAACAGAATACCTCAAGAACAATGACCTCGTCGTCAGAACCGGAATCTTTGGTTGAAAACTTACCGGGGCGCGAGGTATGGGTCCGGCCCATCTTGAGACTTTTCCAGGGCACGTAGGGATCTGGGTCCACCTCGTCCAGATCGCGCTTCCGGCAAGGGCCTCGTTCCTCCGCGGCAATGCGAGGGAAGCGTTCGCGGGCCTGTAAAAAAGAGAACAGAATAGTTAGCTACACATCAAAAGGCTACCGGAAGAACAATCCGGATCGCACGGGCTCTTACTTCAGCAGTTGGAGGGTTGGTGGAGGCGAGGGATAGAAGCCCCACTCCCAGTCCGTCGGCATGTCGGTCTGGCAGATTTGCCTAGCCTTGAGGACCACGTCCTCTTTGCTTAGTAAGCAGCCGGTGATCTTAGTGGGCTCGCGGCGGCCGTACATCTGGCTTATCTTGTGAGCCCGGCGCTGGAGGGGAAGCACCCGGCGCGAGATGAACGTGCGGATGATATCGTCGGAGCAGATATCGGTGTCCTTCATGAGCTGCTCCATGAAGCGAACAATCCGGTTGGTTTCGATATGCTTATTCCCCGGATTGTAGCTCCAGTTGGCCCTCGTTGGAGTTCCCGGCTGGTAGGCCGGCAGATTGATAAAATCTGCGGCACCTTTGTTCCTAACATAAAAGAAGGTCTGTTGCCATGCGCGGCAGGACTCCAGACCGGAAAATTTGAAGAAAGGGCTCCCTTGGCGAGAGCCGATGATGCAAGACCCGCATTGGACGGGAGGTTTGGGCTTAGGAATGTTTTTGCCCTGGACTGAGTTGATCCGAAGGCAGAAGAAGCGAGCAAAAGCTTCGCGGGTAGGAAGAAGGCCTATGTAGGCCTCCATGAAAGTCACGTAGCAAGAAAGATAAAAAAATGGCATTGCCGGGAAGGTGATGAGGTTGAAGTTGGTAAAAATCAAGGAATTGGCGGAAGAAGTCGGAAGCAGGAAGGCCGAAGCCACACTCAAAGTGAGCAAGGAAGACTACGGCTTCTCCGGGTTCAGGCGCGGGTTCCACCTCGTCGCCAGGAATCCGGCAAGACACCTCTGCCGGTATCCTCCGGGAGCGATACAGCCAGTCGATTTCCGGCTGCGTCACGTTAGAACCTTTCCAGGCTCCGCGGGTGATCGTGGCCAAGACCACTCCGGAACCTTGGCTGGAGCTGCCGGCCTCCTGGCCTCTTCCGGCACTTGCTTCCGGAACTGCGGAGGAAGCTTCCATCCGGGCAAGGTCAGCCTCGAGTCCGTCGGAGTTCCGGTTAACTGAAGTTTGTTCCCCAAAGGATATGGAGGGGGTCTCACAGTGATGATCGCTGCCGGTTGGTTCGGATAGATAGTCTTCAGAAGACATGCAAGTCTAAAAGCACCCGAGCCTACCCACAAACAGTTTTCCCCAGATCTAGTCTCGCGCGAAGATCTACGAGTAAGAAAAAAACCAAAGAAAAAGGGAAAGGTAAATCCTCTACCGGCCCAAGAACTAGGAGGCAAAAAGAGGAGAGATTAAGAGCATCGAAGCTAACCTGAGGCGCGAAGGGCGTTGAGGACGACAGCCGCCGGACCGGAGGCGAACTTGCAGAGGGAGGAGTTGAGCGACGAATGGAGGTCGCCGAGAAGCGCAGCAACGGCGGAGGGTCTCTGCAGGGCGGAGCTCGACGGAGTTGAGGTGAAGTTCGCCGGTGAGCAACGACGGCGAAGGGCGCAAAGGGGGCAGAGGCTCTGAGCGCGTGGGAAGTGATGAATGCGAAGAAGAAGAGGGGAAGGAACCGCTTCGTCCCTTTATAGGGGAAGGAGAACGTGGGCCGGCAACCGCTGGGCCGCGACGGTTTGCCTCTTGGGCCGCCACGTGGCTTCGAGATACACGCGAAAAAGACAGGATGCCGCAGGAAAGCCACAGGGATCCAGAATGGCGGAAAGGATCCGGTGCGGCACATTAAATGTTAGCGCAGAAGTCGAAGGGAAGTGACCTCTGGCACTGCTGCGTCAGAAACAGTGCGCATGACCCTGACAGGCACCGTACCCGAGAAATTCTCGACTTCACCGAGGAAGGTTTAAATGTCGAAGACACCGGAGAGATCCGGAAAGGAAAAAGAAAGTCCGGAATGATGCCGGAGAATTCGAGCCGGGTGCCGGAAGGGTTAAACCGGTACCTTGAGTGATGTGAACCTGGCATGGTCCGTTGGATAGGATCCACCGGACTATACCAGCTTCGGGGACTAATGTTGGGGGGATGACCCCCGGTATGCCAAAGGCATGCCAAACCGGATGGTTTGAGCTATCAAGATACCGGTTTAAAGGTTATTCCGGGCTGAGAAGCTAAGCTTTTGGCTAAGTAAATCTATACCGGAAACCCCAGAGGGGTATACCGGAACAAGCTAAGAAGATACCGGTTTACCAGCATAGGATGCCGGGATACCGGTACAGGCTACACTGTAGCACGTCGGCAAGACTGGTCAAAGATTCTCTCAAGAGCTAGAGGACAAGGATGAGCGAAGCACTTCAGCTTTAATCGAAGCCATGACGATAAAGGAGCTGCTGACGTAAAAGAAGCCAGAGGATGTCACTCCTCCTGATTAAAGAGATACCGGCGTCACCTGCTGCCAAAGAGGCTTTGTAAAGTAGTTTGTCTAGTCAAAGATGCCATTAGGGTTTCCTAGGGTTTCTTCCCCTGTAAGCCACCCTCTCCCCTATATAAGGAGAGGGGGCACACCCTTGCGCGGGGATGGGTGATCTTACAACTTGATATTTGTTACCTTACAATCCTATGATCTGAGAGCTAAGAATAGGAAGAGAAGTGCTTGTGCTGTTTATCTTCAACCTCTGGCCAAGGCCAAGTTCATCAATAAGATACCGGTATTCCACCCGGAACTCTTCTCTACATCACCAAACCCTCCCCCGAATCCTCAAGCGTACATTCGGCCCCAACTTAAGCCATCCCATGGCATCTATCTGTTCACCACGACGACAACTTCCAAGCTTTGCAACCTTGCTTTATCCATAAGAAAAATGAATGTATATACCACTTCCAAGTTTCGAGCTTGACATATGCCTCTCATTTAACTTATTATACGCTCTTTTCCTGCCATTGCTACAATTTCCTACTTTTACTTGTGAAATCTTGGAATATGTTTATTTGACCCATGTAAAATCCACCATGGTACTATCGTAGCCATTTAAATTAGTGCAAATATATGGTTCATGATAACATCAACCATTTTGCTCACAATAATAGCAACCTCAAAGAAAGATTAAATGTCAGCGCGCTCTCTATGTTAGACCCTGACCTTGTTACAGAACATATTTAATACCACTTCCAAGCTTTGCAAACTTGCTTTATCCATAAGAAAAATAAACATATATACCACTTCAAAGTTTCAAGCTTGACATAGGCCTTTCATGTAGTCTATTATACGCTCCTTTCCTGCCATTGCTACAATTTCCTACTTTTACATGTGAAATCTTGTTATATGTTTTTTTTTTTTGCACCTGGTAAAATCCACCATGGTACTATCGTAGGTGTTAAAATTAGTGCAAATGTATGGTTCGTGAAAACATCAATCATTTATCTCAAAATAACAGCAACCTCAAGGAAAAATAAATGCATGCTGATTATATAGAGCTTTTCTCATGCAAAACTGTTGAGTTAATTTATTTGACTTGTGTCAGTAATTAACCAAGTAGCGTCCATGTGAGCAACTACATCAAGTGCCACCCTTACTCTTAAGTTCAAATCACGGGGTTGCCTCCTCAGTTATATTTCATACAGTACATTTTATGGTTTCTCATGATATATCATGCAGTTTGTAGTTGAATTGATGTTATTTTATTTGCGAGGATGGGAGTATGTTCTATGATTTACAATTTTGGGCTCTCTGAAAGTTTCTATGCACTTTGCAATAGATTATGATTTTGAATCTTTTCCATGAAACAGATTGTGCGAAGTCGCTGGAGACCCGACAATTTTTCACGCAGATCTTTGTGCGTTGGCCACAGAATCAACTGAAATGGTCATCCAGTTGAAAATCCCTAGTGCACTTGTTTGTTTCATATGGCGAGAATTGAGTGGGCAGAATCAGCAGTTGTGTCAAGAATTAAAAGAAGAGTGTTTTGCATTGGTTGCTGGGCAATCTGTTGAGAAACTCCTGGAGGTGGCACGTGCATTCAGTGATGCAAACTGGTGTGCTTGTCATATTCAGGAAGTGCTGACTATCTTGGACGCACTCATTGACGTCCTGTACAATGTACAGGGCTTACCTTTGAACACATCTGATGAGGTTGCTGTTACTTTGAGCAAGATGGTTGGTGCTTTAGGTGGAATAGTTGGTCGAACTATAATTGACATTGATAACAGTGAAGAATTTATTATTCATCCAGCAACTGTTGTTTTCAAACAAGTCCTAGAATTTCTGGGCAACAACACAGATATGATGCAGTCAATACTTGCAACTGGAGATCTCAGCATTGATCCTTACTCTCAGATATTTCGCATCTGGGTAGGCAAGGTCGAGGAAGATGCAGAAAGGATATGTCAAGGTCAAGAAGAAGGTGAAAAATGTCGAAAGCACATAATCGTCTTGAATAATGCTTATGATGTTTGGCAGAAGATGCGCTGTCCAGGAGCATCCTTCTCCAACATAGAACTGGTGAGTAGCCTCATTTGTATGGTCCAACAATACATGAAGAGCTACCTTGATGAATGCTGGGTTCCACTTATAAGGCCGCTATTAAGGGAAGATTATTTGAAGAGCCCACGCCGTTCATCCTTGGGTTTATTTACTCAAGAATTTGATACCATATGCAGACGCCAAATGGCCTGGAGGGTTTTATCTAGTCTTAGGTATGAACTGCGAGCCGAGATATATAATGCAGTTGTTACACCATACGAGGCTTTCGTATGTGCACTGCAGGAAAATCCAAGGCGACTTTCAGAGTTGGTATATCGACTGAAGCGATTCATGCAACCGAAAAAGAATCAAAAGGAGCGTACTGTTGAGCAGCTGGAAAAGATTATCGATGATATTTTTGAAGGCTGAAAAGACGGCTAAATGTAAATGCGCTCCACGAGCCTGCTTGTTTTACCTGTGTATTTATCGCCTTAGGAGGTGTCCTAATTTTCTGTATATGCGCCCTATTAGGCCTTAGCTACACAAAAAAGTCTATTCTCTAACATAGACTTTTTTGAAGTATACACAGCATTGCATTGGAATAATGCATGAAGGCATTTTGTTTTGATGTATGTTCAGTTATATAGAGATTTGTAACAGTACATTGAGTAGGCAGAAACTACTAGCTCTCTTATTTGGCTGTAGGGCACTTGTGTTCAGTTGAGTTTATGATTGGCAGGTTCACATCCGAAGAAAATGAGTGCGTTGCTTTTAATCGGGTGGACAGATATCAACGGCTATAATTATATTCATATTCTCAGTGATAGTGACTCAGTCCATCCTGATAGTGTCTTGTATCTACACTGTCAATCTCCTTAATAATTCAGGATTGGAGATGCCACTATGAGCCTTCAGCTCCCACAACGCAGTGGCTGTCGAATAACTTGGATCCGCTGCCACCGCCAACGCTGGATGGCTCGAGCTCCTGTTCAGATTGCAGCTGATCCAAATCAGGCGATGATGCAGATTTTACCACGAAAAAAGGCGATTATGCAGATGAGGTTGGCTTGCTCCATAGCCCACACCACGAACTCCCCTGCAGAACCTGGCGCCCAGGAACACTTCTTTTTTTTTCTGCGGGAAAAGATGATGATATTGAAGCAACAGACTTACAAGGAGACCCGGAACACAATACACACCACGTGTATAACTTGAGATGATCTGTTGACTCTCCCGACGAACTGCCATTTCTGATATCAGAAATGCCATTTCTGATATGAAGTTGCTCCGCTGTACGCAGTGCCTGTCCGGTTGCCCTGAATCACGTGCCACAGGCTTCTCGCGTACACCCTCGTCGCCTCGTCAGTGCTGCGACATCCTCTACGCCGCCTCCGCCTTATCGTCCTCGCCCTACTTAGCGGCCCGCCTTCCCGGCCTTCCGTTTGGAGTTCCTTGCTGGCAAACCCCGTGGCCCGCGCCGTCGAGGCAGCTGAGACAGTCGGCACGGCAGCGGTGAGCAGCGCGGCTTTGCCGCCATGAAGGAGAGGCAGAGCATCAGGGCTCCATAGGTCTGCTCCTAGGGGGTGAGTCGATGCCTCCTCGACCTTGATCAAATCCCTCTCAGTCGTACCACGCCACCGTCCGAGGAGTACATTATTCAACCAATCGCGTCATCCTCATCGACATAAGAAATCATTATTTTGGAGGTACAGTTGCAATCTCGCATCTCAGGAGTACTATTGTTGACCGTCTTAAATCATTCCCAACAGATGATATAAGACGCATGTGAAATTCCAGATGGCACTAACTTATCTCTAATCTCACAATTACAAACAATAATCCAAATTACTCCCAAATCACTGCATGTTACAACTCGATCAAGACAATTTTATAGCAAGTGGTGCTCAAAAGATCGATCCAAACTAGCAATTTGACCAGCCTAGCAACTAGCACGCTAGTAGAGTAAGATAGGTGCACGTAAATAATTATTATTTGGAGTAGCATACTTTTGAAGCTTCTTTTGTGTCATGCTTCTAATTTTTTTTGGGTTTTTAGATAAAGATAGATAACAAGACTAGTATAAAACATAAACTAATGTTTTTGGATTTTCGATTGATAACAAAAAGTATACTAATAGCAATAAACAAACTAAAACAAATAATAATAATAATAACAACAAGATCTCTAATAACCTCACTAGGGTATCAAGAATTGCTTCTCCGGCAACGACGCCAGAAAAGGGGTTGATACCTTATATCCGGATTTCCAATGTAGTATAGCTTTCTTTTTCCCTAGTAGATCTATGTTTATCGAACCTTGGGAAGAATTTGCTTTGGTGCAAGATTATGTTGAGCAAGACCTTGAGAACTTGGAGTATCTTTGTTTGCCGGATCAAACGTTACTTCTTGTGGTTTCTGTATCGATGAATGGAGGTATGCCGGGGCTAAAGATTCATCTATAGATGTGCACACACAAATGGGATAAAAGATAGTATTAAGAAAAACATGTAATATGATCTAATACCCATAGATATATGTGGTCGATGCGTCAAATAACACTATAGATCTCCAATCCAACCAGTATACCACCGTCGTGCGGGAACCAAGCATATATTAAGTAAAATGGACTAAAACCTTAAGATCTATGCCATCACGTGATTCCCAAATGTATCTCAAACAACTACTGTACCCCCTTACTATCGCCGGGTTTCGTGATGTAGCTGCAGATCACCACTCATCTTACCTCATTACCTTTATCGATCCTCGGGGTCTTCGGTAGCTGACAAGTCTTTGATCGAGGAAAGAGACAAATAAAAATCTAGATTCAATCAGGAACACAATAATCCCATATCAAAATATGCACATATTTTTGTGAGGCCATGCCTCAGCCCTCGGCCCCTGAGGACTACTCACACATGATAACATCCACAGTCATAAACATTGTACATAAATTCTTGATAGAATACCAAATAGTCTCACAATGTCGCCAATCGTGAGATTAGAAGTATTGAACTATAGCTATGATGTGGAATGGATGGAGATGGGGGTGTGGCTATGGTGATGGAGATGGTGGCGGCTCCGCGGTGGATCTCCTCTCCTATTCTCTCTTATGTTATGGAGTCTTTCCCCTTGTCGCGGATTTGTTGCGAATCTGATATAGGCCCCTTCACGGAAGTTGCGGGGTTTGACCAGAAGAAGGTGGTGCCGCACTATATGGCGGCACGGTGTAGCTTCTCCCACCTGTAGCGATGCTTGTTAAAGCATCTGATCCTTGTTTTCATGGCCTATTTGACTTTGGAATATTGGCAACTTGCAAATCTTCATTATTTAGCCTTGATTTCATCATGAAATTTTCCATTTATGCAAGAATAAAATAAACTAGAAGATTTGCATATCTATGCAATAATTAGTGATTAGTGGCAGGTCTAGAGAGATATCTCATCAAATCCTTGACTAATATCTAGTTTAAACAACTATCAGTTACGTGCATGGAAAACAAAAAAATTGCCATCTACATGAACCACCAAGATATATGTATGGAGATGTAATATAGAGATTGGATCTAGATTGAACTCACCAAACTAATGTGGAGGCGATGAAGATTCTGAATGAGGCGATCCCCGCATCTAGGTATAGGGTTTACGCAGCGGAAAACAAAAAATTTCTAACTGGAACATCCTGTTTGCCTAGATTATCTAAGATTAATGGTGTAATGGAGATGATTTCGGTACGTACCCTTGTAGACCAAAAGCAGTTAATGTTCCACTAGAACATGGATGATGTAGTTGTACTCGTCACCAACCTCAGGGTCAAGTGCAGTCCTTCTCGTACGATGTCAAGTACCGCAAGTGTAACACCTTATAGTTTCGCACACGTACGATGCTCATCGACGACTCCTGATCTCCGATCCAGCAGAAGTGCGAAAGTAAATCTTCTGGATTCGGATCCCAGCAGCGCTCCCGCGTACTAGGTGGAGTTAACTCCCTCCGTGCGCAGCTCTTCGAGGAACCGCGCACGGGAGAGAGATTTAGAGAGAGGGGCGCCCTAGGGAGAGGGCGCCTCGAGATTCTGTGTCTCTTGTTGTGTTCTCCTCTCTCCACGTTCCCCACTGACCATTTGGGAGTAGTAAAATTTCTCCCAACCCTTCGGAACACTGGTCTCCAAAACTATCACAAAATGACATTTGCATTGCTATGACATCTAATAATAACATATATTACAAAAGAACACTTCCCAAGAAAGAAAAATATACAGACACAAATATAATTAGCAAGTTCATGGCAAGAAACAATTTAATTTCTAATATGATAAATGCAACTGCCGTGTACAAGTCAAGTGCTCTGTGCTCCCCTGTTAGAGCTGCTTATCCTTCAAATAAGACCTTTATCTTCTCTTCCAGTTCGTTACCACTATACTCCTTTGGTTTCTTGTTTTCTCCAATGACTCGTTCGGACGAACAGAGCACCCCTGACAGTTGGCTTTGGTTTGCTTGATACGGTGGAACAATCAAATCCACTATCTTTTCTCGCAGTTGGTACCTGAGCTCAGCTGGGACCTTCCATGTCGTCTGGTTAACGCAGGTGGCACGAAATTCTGCAGTAAACTCGTCCAAGTTTAAATGGAGTGTGTCGTTCAGAGGAACCCAACACTCATCGATGTAGCTTTCGGTGTATCGCTGGATCGTCGAATTGAGCCTACTCACCAGTTCTTCACTGGCAAAAGTTGCTTTGGGACGGCGCATCATTTGCAAAACACGACACGCGTTGTTCAGGAGGAATATGTGTTTTCTACCTTTTTCACCTGGGCGGATCATCTCTGCATCTTCCTCCAGCTTGGATGCCCAGCAATTAAGCATGCGAGAGTAATGCTCATTGGTGTAGCATGCTGAGTGCTCCAGATTTTGCAGGACCTGTTCGAGAAGGCCATTTGCTGGATGGATTGTAGATTCGTTGCTGCTACGAGTGTCCAGAAATATTCCTCTCAAAGCCTTCTCCATCCTGTTAAGATTACGGGCAAGCTCACCACATCTGTTCAAAGGGGATCGCACTGTTACTCAGCGTGGGGGGGAAAAGTGTTCATAGAGGTTTTGCATGCGGGCGTAGAAATTAGTAAGTTGTTGCCCCACTATTAAACACCCCACGCTATGTCTTCAGATAACCCACATACGGAGTACTATGGCAAGTCCCAAGTATTTCAATGTTCGAAAAACTTTATGAAAATATTTCGAAACAAACGCTGCTGCTTCAATGGTCCGCTCCCTTTGAAACTCGCAGTGATAGATATTGAAACAGCCGTGGTGCCCTCAACCCAAAAAAAATTGACGCAACCCTACTCTCCTCGACAAAAGAACATGACGTAACCCTAGGCATTCTTTTTTGTCGTGGTCTCGTTCTAACAGACACGACTCTCCGCTTAATATAAGCGAAAAAAAAAGGAAAAAGGAACGCGAACGAACTCGCGAACGCGCCGCCGCAATGGTCTCAGAGTGGCGCTCGTCCATCCACGCCGGATCCACGCTCAGCAGGTTGGGCGCTGAGCCAGATCTCACGGCGGCTTGAAGTCAATCCTCCCCACACCCCTCCTCTCAGGTAATCCGCGCGGCCGCGTCGGCCTGCGCGGTGAGAGGCGGGCGGCGCAGCGGCAGGCAAGCTTCGCGGCGAGAAGCGGCCTAGTTGCTCGGCGCGGCGATCAAGGACCCGGGGGGAAGCGGCAATTGGTTGCGGGGTTGTCGGCGGCGCGGCGGGCGAGCTGCGGCAATTGGCCGCGGGTTGTCTGCGGCGCGGCGAGCGAGCTGCGGCAATTAGGCTCGGGTTGTCCGCGACTCGGCCGGCGAGCTGCGGCAATTGGTTGCAGGTTGTCTGCGGCGCGGCGGGCGAGCTGCGGTAATTGGGCTCGGGTCGTCCTCGACTCAGCCGGCGAGCTGCAGCAGGCGCAAAACCCGCCCGCCGGAGCGAGCGGCGAGGCGACGTGCTGGGTGCTCGTCAAGGAGCGAGGCGCGCAGGCCGGAGGCGACAGTACCGAACGGAAACAAAAGGAAACCAAGTGCTGGTGATCAATGGTCGGATGCATACATACCTGCCGATGGCCTCCATTGCTTCAGCTTGGCCGGCGTGCTTCACCGTCATCGTCGTCGCTTCCACTGGAGAGGGGGTACGGCTCGGCTAGGCGCTGCGGCGGGATCGAGAGGGGTGGTGGCGAGAGCGCGCGAGCCGGGTGATGTCGCTGGTTGATTTGGGGTCGCCGCGGGTGCCGTTTTGATAACCCTCTGAGGCTCTGACGCGGTCGCGGGCGCCGCGTTACTACTTGCTCGTTCACCAACCTCGCTCTCTCTCTCTCTCGTGGACTACTGACTGTTGATTATTCCCCCGACAAGCAAAACATACTGTGACCGTCAAGTACAAGTAGAAGTAGAAGCTCGCTCCTTGCCACTGTTGTTAGCTAACTAACACCAACGAAATAAAATATACAGTAAACTATTTACAAAATACAGTTTGAAACAGTATAATTGAAGAGCTGACACCATGCTCTAATGAAGATGTATTTCTTTTTTTCATAAGTCGGACTCTTGGACAATCGTCTGCCCCCTTAGCAAGACTAAATCGAAATATGATCCCATAGTTTTGGCTTCATTACGAACGGAACCGAAGTTGTGTAGGTCGCTAGGTCCTTGAAGAAGCAGCGCTCAAAGCAGGTCGACCTCACTTCGGCGCAATGGCAATGGCGCGGAACCACCAAGAGTGCTCCAGTGTTGATCTTCATTGGCGTTGACCTACATAACTTGTGCTCCATCCTCGTTGACGCCCAAACATAGCGGTCGGATTCTTTGTCGGGGCTGAGACAAGTAACTAGTTTCGCTTAGGGATCAAATTGTCAAAAAAAAAAAAAAAATACAAGGAAACTGACCCATTGGTATTAGTTTCTTGCTCCGTGGGTCGCTCACAAGAACCAAATTTCTTGATACATGAACAATACATATTGTATGTCACAAAATTAGTTTGCATGCGATTTTGTACCTTAGCTCGAGAAAACTAGATAGTGTGATAGTGGTTGTTGGTTTAAGTTTTTTTTTTCCGAACTACACCTGTTAGGTCTTATTTACTTCTCTTGTATTTTTTCCTAATGGGTACGGTGACGGGAGAAGATTTGGTGTTCACCAAGTCCCCTCAAATACTTTTTCCAAAAAATACACTAGTATAATGCAGAGTTTTTAATTTAGACAGTGTTATCGCTAGATTTTAACCAAATTGGGAGATGGGCCGTGATTGAGATGGACTTAGAGGATATACACGTAAAGTGTTTCTGAATCGGCCTCGTGCGAGAGTTTGGGCTAGATTGCCCGCATATCTGTACATTATGGTAGACCATGTTTCAGTTTAGAATTAAGAGATAGAGTTTAGTTCGTACACAGTTAGGTTTTTTCCAAAGATAGAAAGTCTACGGACTATAAATATGTACCTAGGGTTATTGAGAAAAGAGGACGATCACGTTCACAACAAACACAATATAGGCGCATCGCCACCCCTTGTTTCGAGGGTTTCTTCCGGGTAAGCGTCATGCTGCCTAGATCGCATCTTGCGATCTAGGCAGTATCAGTTTATTCGTTGTCTTGTGTTGCTCGTACTGAAGCTTTGTTGATGGCGAGCAATACTGTTATCTTAGGTGTGTTGGGGTTAACATCGATACTTTTCTGATATTTTTGCTTAGTTATGTTGCTCCTAAACATCTAGCTGACTTTGCACCTATCTTAGGTGTAAGGGCAGCGTTTTGCTTGGTCTTTATTTAGTAGATCTGATCTGTTATGGTCGTTCCTTGTTCTCCAGGGATTAGTTTGATATCCGCATAGTTAGGCCTTGCAAACGGGTTGAACGATCCAGTAGTGCGCATGATATGGTTGCTGATCCAAGAGGAGGTGTTCCGGGAATCGACCCTGTGTTGGTTTTTTGGCCTCTTCTAGGGCGAGTTTTCTGTTATCTTTCGTATCTGCCAGGCTCAACTACGCGTAGGACGTTCCAATTATGCGGTGAAAGCCTTAGACTGTCGTAGATCGATTTAACTTGGTATTGATAAAGCAGGATTCCTGTGTTGTCGTATGATCCGATACGAACCATGAGTCGATCGGCTCTTTGAGCCGATTCACAAGGTAACCTGGGAGCCGATCGAGGCTCGGATTTAATGTTTACGTGTCTGCCATGCAGGAAACTAATTGAAGCAATCCATCACCTTCCTGACCAGGTATAGGTCAGGTGGCACACCCTTGCAATAGCCAGGACGTGTGCCGGACTTTGCGGGCCGTCGCCCGAGGGACCAGGGCCCACCAGCAGTCCTGGGAGCCTCCCGGCTCTTCGTGTTGCTCGTCGCTGCTCGCCGGTGAGTTTTGGCAGGCAACACATTCTGGCACGCCCGGTGGGACACTCTACAGCAACTGCGTCAACATCTGCAGCTGAGATGGCGGACGCACCAATCACGTACGAAGAGCTGCCTGAGGATCACAAGAAGAAATATGATGAGGTTAAGGCTCTCTTCGAAGCCGATCTCATCGGCTCTTTCGAGAGGACCCGTAAACATGGCATCAGGTGGAAAGGGTTCTCACCCGAAGGCGTTCTTGATGAAGTAGATCTCTCTCTCCCTTCAGAGGAGCGCACCAGAGCTTTGCGCCAGGAAGTTAATTACATGGTGGCTCATTCTCTACACCGTCATTCTGAAAGCCTCGTGAACGCTTTCGAGCGCATTGCGGTTCGCGTGGTTCAGGAAATCATGAAGCATCAGTACTCTCCGTCAGGGCCTGCCCTAGGGACTCACCAGGGAGAAATACCTTTCCAGACCAGACCGCAGCTGCCATTCACGCTTGCAGCTCCAGAGCCACAGGGTTCACCGGCATACGTCGTCTACAAGGTTGGAGGCAATCCTGGCGATTGCCAATTCTTATGTGAGCCGCCCAAAGAAATCCCACATGGATACGTGTGCACATACGTGCCGGACTGCAATAACTTGGCGCGCACGAACCAGATTGCAGCAGGAGGTATCTCTGGAGCGGACGCCGATAAACAGGCGTGGCTAGCTAAATATGCCACCGGAACGAGTCATGAAAGCTCAGCCCCTGCAGCTCATACCGTGGAACAAATCAGTTCAATCTTGAGAGACCAGTTCGGCATCCTGCCAAAGAGGAGAACAGTCGGCTATTCCAAGCCGTACCCCAACGAATATGATTTGATTCCGCTGCCGCCCAAGTATCGGCTCCCTGAGTTCTCGAAGTTCAATGGATCAGAGGGGTCTAGCTCAATTGAGCATGTGAGCCGATATTTGGCACAGTTGGGCATGATTTCAGCATCAGACCCGTTACGCGTAAGGTTTTTTGCGCAATCCCTCACAGGACCGGCTTTTGGGTGGTACACCTCGTTGCCACCAGATTCAGTCCGGACGTGGAAGCAACTGGAAGAGCAGTTTCATGTTCAATATCACTCTGAAGCTACCGAGGCTGGCATTGCCGATCTGGCGCAGGTGCGGCAGAAGCGGGGAGAAACGGTGTCGGAATACATTCAGCGTTTCAGGACTGTCAAGAACCGATGTTATTCGGCTCGTTTAACTGAGAAAGAAGCAGTCGAT
Organism: Lolium rigidum; assembly: GCF_022539505.1. NCBI lineage: Eukaryota > Viridiplantae > Streptophyta > Magnoliopsida > Poales > Poaceae > Lolium > Lolium rigidum. The sequence continues at coordinate 300,625,691 of NC_061514.1, read as the reverse complement.
CTGGCAGCGTTGGGCCTCGCAGCGCCGATCAAGGATCTGGCTTTCCAAGTGGAATACAATTCACTGGCGCACATGGCCCAGAAATTAACATTGTATGAGCAGCGCCACCCAGAATTGTACCAAGACAAGTTCAAACGCCCGATAGGCCTGGTCGAGACGGAAGAAGTTGGGGACTCTGCGGAAGATCAGGAAGTAGCCGTAGCTGAATGGGCTCGGGGGGCTGCTCCCGTGAGCTGCAAATGGGTGAAACAACAAGGGTCTGCAAAAGGGTTTGACTTCGATATAAGCAAAGCTGAGCAGATATTCGATTTATTGCTTAAGGAAAAACAGCTGAAGTTGCCCGAAGGCCATAAAATCCCTACGGCGCAAGAAATGAACGGGAGACCGTACTGCAAGTGGCATCACTCGTTCACCCATATCACCAATGACTGCAAAGAGTTGCGTCGGCAGATCCAAACGACGATAGAACAAGGCCGCTTGATCCTTGGTCAGTTTGCCATGAAGGTAGACACGCAACCGTTTCCTGGCGTCAACATGGTGGAACTCAATCACTCCATGAAGCGTCAGCTGGATTTCTCATTCGGAGTTAACATGGCAGGACCTGTATACCACCATGTCAGGGATAGAGAAGAAATCGGTCCCTCCCGTGGCAAGGAAAAGGAGGAGGCCGGCCCACGTAACCGGCCCCGATATGATGACAGACGGTACATCACCGAGGAACAAGTGAGAAACGTGCGGTATCAACGACCGCTCTCCGCGCATCTCCTTAACAAATATGAGCGTCAGTACGACCGACGCCGGCGGTACGATGTAGACAACGGAAAATATCGTCGGTATGATAGAGACGACGAAGGATATGGGCACCGCGCTAAGGGGAAGTCAAGAGAGCAGGAAGACATGGACAGACACTGGGATTGTCCTTTCTTTAAGCACTGCTGGGATTCAGGAATGAGCCGATTGCCCACAATCGACAACTGCCCAGAATGTAGACAGCAGAAAAAGGACGCAGGTGAGGTTTCAGTGTTCAGGCGTCTAGGCCCTCTCCCATCTCAGAACAGACGAGCTGAGTCACCTCGAGCGGAAGATTTTGAGGAGTCAGAAGATGAAGAAGAAGATAGATACCACCGGCCAAGGTGGTACCCTGATGGACTCAGTCACTCCCAAAAGCGTAGGGTTCAGCGGCTACGTAGCTTGGAGGAAGCCGAGGCGCAATACCTGCACACGTTGAGGAAAACGCGGCCCGATCTGGCCGTGAAAATTCAGCAAACTTTGGAGGCGGAGACTCGTCAACAGAAGAAAGAATGGCGCCCCAAACAAATAAAAGCCGATGCGAAGGCATCGGCTGGCACAAATATGATGTTCATACTTCCGTCAGAGTTTTGTGCTCCAAGAACCGAAGAAGTGCTTGTAGCACAGTTCGACTGCGGCCCACGACCAGTTATCTTTGAAAAGCCACGAGAGAAGAGTTACAAACATTTGAAGGCCCTGTACCTAAGAGGTTATATCAACGGGCAGCCCGTCGGTAAGATGTTGGTTGACACGGGAGCGGCAGTCAATATAATGCCATACTCCATGCTACGGCGTTTGGGACGCTCTAACGCAGATCTGATCAAAACTAATGTCACGCTAAGCGACTTCAACGGCCAAGCATCAGACACGCAGGGTGTTCTGAACGTAGATCTAACCGTGGGCCGAAAAACAATCCCTACATCATTCTTCATCGTCGACAGCAAAAGCACCTACGCTGTCCTGCTCGGGAGGGATTGGATTCACGCCAACTGCTGCATTCCATCCACAATGCACCAATGCCTGATACAGTGGGACGGAGATGAAGTGGAGGTCGTTCATGCAGATGACTTGATGGAGATCTCAATAGCTGGCATGAACATTTGGGACGCAGAAGACCAAGAGCCGATCTCTGGAATCAGTTTGGACGGCTGTGAGCGCATCGAAGCTACAAAAAATGGGGTGAGGCTGGTCTTATCCACCGGCCTGACAGAGTAGCAAGAGCAAAGTCAATGGACGTACGTGGCAAGGCCGATCCCTGCGATCGGCCCCAAAAAATAAAAAGCAATGATCTCACCTCAAGCATGTCACGTAGTCGTAATAGGGAGACTCCCTCCCGCAGTATAGCACAAATAAGATGTAAACCTTCATTGAGCAATGCAATCGAAAAGGGGGCCGATTCCAGCAATCGGCCCAAATTATCCTCACCATACGTTTTGCCTGTGTTCAGCATCGATCTAGCAGGCGATGGAAAGGTAGGATATGGGTTTACATCGGCTGATGAGCTAGAAGAGATTGACATTGGTCCTGGGGATAAGCCACGACCAACATTTATCAGCAAAAAGTTAGATCCGCATCTGAGGGGCCTGATGATAGCTTTGTTGAAAGAATACCCAGATTGCTTTGCCTGGGATTACACAGAGATGCCTGGGTTAGACAGGAGTATCATTGAGCATCGGCTCCCTCTTAAGAAAGGATTTCAACCGTTCCAGCAGCGAGCACGACAGATGAAGGCCGAAATTTTAGAAGAAGTCAAGAAAGAGATCGAGAAAATGTTGAACGCCGGGTTCATCGAGCCATGCGGGTATGCTGAGTGGATTTCTAGTATCGTACCTGTAGAGAAAAAGGACGGCCGATGGCGCGTCGCCATAGATTTTCGGGATCTCAATAGAGCCACTCCAAAGGATGAGTATCCGATGCCGGTAGCAGAGACATTGATCAATGCAGCTGCTGGTCATAAGGTTTTAAGTTTCATGGATGGCAATGCCGGTTACAACCATTTTTTTATGGCTCCAGAAGATATACACAAGACTGCATTCAGAGTACCAGGTGCGATGGGTTTGTTTGAATATGTAGTCATGACATTTGGACTAAAAATGTCGGCGCAACATACCAAAGAGCCATGAATTACATCTTTCATGATCTGATCGGCAAGTTGGTGGAGATTTACATTGACAACGTGGTAGTCAAGTTTGTTTCAGTAGAAGATCACTTGGAGGACTTGCGGCGCATCCTGGACCGAACTAGAAAATTCGGGCTAAGAATGAATCCAAAGAAGTGTGCTTTTGGTGTAACGGCCGGTCAATTCTTGGGTTTCTTGGTTCATGAACGCGGAATTGAGATCGGCCTGAAAAGTCAGGAGGCAGTGCGCACAATGAAACCACCTACCACGAAGAAGGAACTCCAGTGCCTCATCGGCAAAATCAACTTCGTCAGGAGGTTCATTTCCAATCTGTCAGGACGAATTGAGCCGTTCATGGGATTGGTAAAAATTAAATCTGATGAGGAGTTTCGCTGGGGGGCAGAGCAACAGCGAGCGTTTGACGAGATTAAAGAGTATCTAACGAAGCCACCTGTGTTGGTTCCGCCCCAGCAAGACAGACCATTCTATATTTACTTATCAGTAACTAACACTGCCATCGCCTCAGGGGTGGTGCAAGTTCATGATGGTCTGGAGAGAGTCGTTTTCTACATCAGCAGAAGGATGTTGGATGTAGAGACTAGATACCCTGAGATCGAGAAATTGTGCCTCTGCCTATTTTTTACCTGCACCAAGCTTCATCACATCTTGCTGTCAGCGGAAATCGTCATCATATGCAAATCAGATGTCATCAAACATATGCTGTCGGCTGCTGTGTTGAAAGGCCGACTCGGTAAGTGGATGTTTGCATTATCGGAATTTGCTATCCGGTATCAGCCTGCGAAAGCAGTCAAGGGACAGGCGTTGGCCGATCTTATTGCTGAAAGAATCAACACTGATATAGCAGCATTGTCTGTGCGTGCATGGGCCATGTTTTTCGATGGATCGGCTTGTGATAATGGTTGCGGCATCGGCATTCTACTCGTGTCGCCCCGAGGGGCAACATATTCCTTCTCCATCAGGCTACCTACCCCTTGCACCAACAATGTCGCTGAGTATGAAGCAATACGCAAGGGAATGGAGTTGCTTATGGAAGCCGGGGCAGAGGCAGTGGAACTTTTTGGAGACTCAAAATTAGTGATTTCCCAACTCACGGAGGGATACAAATGTGAGAGCGAGTCGCTCTTCCCATTATGGATGCAATGCCGTGAGCTGATGGCACAATTTAGGTACATAAACTTCAACTGGATCCCGAGGTCGCAAAATACCGAGGCGAACGGCCTCGCACAGATGGCGTCAGGCTACAAGGGAGTAGCAGGAGAAGCCGATGTTCAGGTACAGTTCCTAGAATCGGATGACTGGAGAGCTGATATCTTCAATTACTTGAAAGATCCGGCTCGGGGGGCACCTAAACGGATAAGGTACAAGGCCATGAAGTATGTCCTTATTGGGGATGACATGTTCTACAGGACTTTGGAAGGGTTACTTCTCAGATGCCTGGGAACAGCCGAATCAAATCAGCTCTTACAATTTCGAGGTTGGGGCATGGATATGATCGGCAAAATCAATCCTCCATCGAGCAAAGGCCATATATGGATTTTGGCCATTACAGATTATTTCACTAAATGGGTGGAAGCCGTCCCTATGAAGTTAGTAGCATCGAAATATGTTATCAATTTCGTGAAAGAACATGTCATCCATAGATTCGGGATTCCCCAGACTATCACGACCGATGGAGGTTCGGTCTTCATTTCCCACGAGTTTAGGAAGTTCTGCGAGGACATGGGAATTAAGTTGATCCGATCGTCTCCATACTATGCTCAAGCAAATGGGCAAGCGGAAGCGTCCAACCAAAGCCTTATCAAGCTGATTAAGAGGAAAATCGACGAGCATCCTAGACGTTGGCACGAGGTATTGTCGGAAGCTTTGTGGGCTTATCGCATGTCATGTCATGGAGCGATAAAAACCTCGCCATATCATCTGGTCTATGGACAAGAAGCCGTGTTGCCCTGGGAAATCACGGCTGGGTCGAGACGTATTACGTTTCAGAATGATTTGACAACTGAAGAATATGCAGCCCTGATGAGTGATAGCATTGAGGATCTAACGGAACTTAGACTGTGGTCGCTTGAGAAAATCAAAGAGAACAAAGCCAAGGTAGCTCGCGCATATAATAAGAAGGTGAGACCAAAAGAGTTCCACGTTGGTGATCTGGTATGGGAAGCTGTATTGCCATTAGGGACTAAAGATGCGACGTATGGTAAATGGTCTCCAAATTGGCACGGGCTGTACAGGGTCGACCAAGTTTTAAAGGGTAACGCATACATGCTCGAGGAGCTGAGCGGTGTGAAGTTCCCAGTGCCTGTCAATGGCCAGCATCTCAAGAAATATTTCCCAAGTATGTGAGATGATGGACAGTAAAAAATGGGGGCCGATGCATGAAATCGGCCAGTAAAATATACAAAGCAACAGTACGCAAAGCATAGCCGATGCACAGACATCGACTTTAGACTAAAAAGCCGATGCGCAGCCGTCGACTCTAGAGGTACAAACTGTTACGAGCAGGTATCAGATTACATGGATAGGCTCTACTGAAGGAATGCCTCGAAGGCACGGAGGGCATCAGCATGGACACGATCCACCTCGGCGATCTCGGCCTCGTCATCTTTGTCCTCGCCCGTCACTAGCTGTTTGGTCAGGGCACGTATTTCTGCCAGATCAGTTTTCAGTTGAGTTTTGAGGCCTTCTGCTTCCTCTTGGGAGCGGGCAATAAGAGCTTCCTTATCGTAAATAAGCTGTTTGGTTGCCCGGACCCTCTCTTCAAGGTCCTCCAATTCCTTTCTCAAGGTCTCAAGGTCGGCGGTGTTGATAGAGGTGTCAGTTTTGGCATCTAAGGCCACCTTTTTCTCATTAAGCCGATGACACTTGTCTGCAATGTCGGCTTTCAACGGAAGTTGGGCGTGGCGTAGATTGATTCTCTGACGAGCTAACTTCACCCTTGACCCATAGACAGACAGAGTCACAACCGGCCAAAGTTTCACCTGCAACGTTACCGGGAGATGGTCCTTGATTTCGTCAAGAACGCTCTTTACTTCTTCGGGGTTTTCAACCAACGTCTCGATCGGGGAGGAAAGCAAGGCTTTGAGACGCTGGAATTGATGTTGGACATCACTGGGTCGTGCTTCATCGCATGCCGAAGGAGGAGCTGGTTCGATGGAGGCAGGGTCGAATGTGAGCAAGCCCAAGAAGTTACAACCCTGACAAACAAAAACAGCGTCAGTATGCAGCAAAAAAGGAAGGGTAAGCCAGGCAAAAGAAGTATACCTCTCCTGAAACCAGGGGGACAGCCTATGATGAGGTGATCGGCTCTCGTGTTTCTGCTAGGGGCTTGGCCAAATTGGCGACCTTGTCAACGGCACCTTTAGGGATTACTGGATCCAGGTTTTCGGAGGACATCTGTGCTTCCTCGACTCCTCCACTAGAAATGTCATCAGTCTGCGAAAGAGGTGGTTAGCCGATGTGAGCAGCAATGGATTAGCATGAAAGGTGAGCCGGGGAGAGTATGGAGGGTAATTACATTTGAAGCCTCTTGGTTTGATGAAGGGGCTTGCGGTTCCTTTCGAGTCCTCTTGGTGCTCACGCCCTACCCCGCCTTGATGGGAGCTTGGGGGGCAACAGGTTCAGAAACTGGCCTTTTCCTGGAAGCCGATGGTGGCAAATCTGGCTGGAGCTGCGTGTTCCTGGAAGCCGATGGTGGCAAATCTGGCTGGAGCTGCGTGGTGATTTTCCCAGAGTTGTCCGAGCTCGAATCCCCTTGATTGGATTGTGTTTCCTCGCTGAAGTTGTCTTCGGAGGAAGCCTACATATATAAAAAAAGGGGGGTAGTAAGCACAATCATGTTTGCAGAAGCCCATAATGATAGATGAAATCAGTCAAGGCATGGATCATCGTACGTGCAAGCTTTCTTGATTTGGAGAAGGGCTCTGGCGCTTCAAAGTTTTCCTGGCGGCTAATTTCTTCACCGCTGTTCTCGCCTTGGTCGGGGCTCGGGGGGCAGCTGGCCCGGAAGATACTCTGCTCTTGGAAGCCGATTTCGGTGAAATCGGCTGGCTCTGCATCACGACCTTTTTCAAGGGCGGCGAGCTTTTGCAGAAGAGGACCACAGGAGCCGGTGGGAAGAATTCAAAGGGGGAGCCGTCATCGTGTGTGGGTTCTGGACTATCTTGTTGCTACAAGGAGACAGAGCAAGGTCAATCATTATAAGCCACTTCAAGAAAATTTGTGGGTGGTAGTACCTGTTCTGTGGGGATATTATACTCAGCATCGAGTTGTTTCAGCAACGGTCCCAGAGCTCTCCTGAAGGCATGAGTTCTCCACATCGACCACCAGGTCTCAAAACCATCGGTTGACGAGGTGAATGAGAGGTTGCTAGGGATTGGGATGGCTAGAGCATCAAAGAAAGAGTAACACCTCTGACCGGTGAGGAGATCGGGCAAGTCAGCTCTGCTCTCTGTTAAGTGATGGAGGAAGAAATGGGGAGACACCTGCCCAAGTCCAAACTGCCGGGCTGCTACGATCGGCTGATAGGACTCATAACCAGGTTTGATTATTCTGTTTGATGTGCTCATGCCAACTGGAAGGAAGCAGGGACGGATCATGGTGGAATACAATTGTCGGGTGCTGGTGTCATCGGCAAAGCTATCCAGCCTGAAGGAGATTGGGTTTTTGAAATTCTCGGATTCCGTGTAAGGAAAGAAGAGAGGATTGTCCAGACCTTGGAAGAAAATACTGAACCACTTTGATGCTTCCTTGGGGATCAGTTTACTACCTGGAAGGCTATACAAGGCTTGGCCGTAGCTAGTGCATCGGATCTGCTTCCCGTTAGCATCTGGAAAGGTGCAAGTGGCCAAAAGTGGGAAGTTTGGGATATGGTTCTGGAAAGACAACTAAGCCCATAGCTGAATAAACCACCAGGGACCTCCTGTTTTGACTGTCTTTTGAGAAAATAATTTGACGGACATTAGTTGAAGATATCGATAGACCTCTCCAAGGAAGAGTTTGCCGATGCCAAGCTGGGCGCCTCTGGCAAGTTCATAGGCTAAGGGAAGATAATTCTTGGTCGGAGCAAGTGAAGGGCCACAGAATATGAAGTGTTCCAACCAGAAATTTAGGAAGGCCGTGTGTTCTTTCTCTGTTACAGGGCCTTTATTTTTCATGTGGCGACGAAGATAAGGACCCCAGTTTGTGCACTCTGTTTTGGAAGAGAGCTTGAAAGGGACCTTTGGCAGCATAAAAGCAGAGGGGCTGGGGGATGTAATGTCTAGGCCAGTGATCATTACCACATCTAACAGAGTTGGTGTCATGGGGCCGTGGCCAAACATGAAGCAGTTCAGAGCATCAGACCAGAAGTAGCCAATGGTTTTCAGAATGTTTTCATGCTTCTCAAGGGGAGACAATGATAAGGACAGAGCATCGGCTATTCCTGTAGTTTCCCATGTGGATTGGTAAGTTTTGGATACTCTACTATACCAGGAAACCCAATCTTCAGGAGGGTTAGGCCAGGCTCGTAAGCAGTCGGCCCAGGAAGTTAGATCTAAATTCTGGTGCACGAAAGGGATCCTATTGGCCTCGCAAGAAATCAGGTGAGCAGGGCTCTCGACAGTACGGGGGCCAAGACAAAGAGAGTTTGGAAGAGAAGGAAGCGGCAACAGAATGTCTGATACCTAAAATTAATGGTGGAATAAGGCGTTAATTCAGGTGTTTGCTATTAGTTCTAACACTATGCTCGGATGGCGAGGGGCAGTTAAGGATTACCTTCAGGCCAGAGACCGTTGCGTTGGCGTTGGACGATTCCGCCATCGGATTCACCGACGGAGCTGAACCTTTGAGGTTGGGGATCTGTGACTCGCGTTGCCTCGAGTCGAATTTGTTCGATGGGCAATTGGGGATCTGAATTTGGTCCTTTGGATGAGGGTGACAGGTTGCCGTTTGAATTTGGGGAATGCCCGCTTGGACCTGTTTAACTGAGTCTGGCCTTGCTGGCGTTTTATGGTAACAGACCGATGCGTTGCTATCGGCTCTTTGTGAGTTGACCTACTTTGACAATCGGAAAAATCAAACATAGAAGCAATCT
>NC_061514.1:300591444-300616592 GCF_022539505.1 Lolium rigidum | reverse complement strand
CGGGGGTCATCCCCCCAACATTATTTCATCAGCTTCTTTGTTTTCCTACCCAAACATATCAACTGCCTCTTGGAGTGCATCCCCCAAATCTTTTTGTGCCGGATTAAATTGACCAATAGATACCATGGGCCTATGCGAGCAATATGCACTCTCACTGCTGCTTTGTGAAATATCAATACTTGAGGCAGGGGCCCTTACTTCTGGCTTTGTAGCTTTATTTGAAGCCTGAAATTTAGATAAAACAAGTTATAACATCATATGATGCGATAAAATACCTCCAATTTCAAGAGCATCATTGGCCTGATATAACATTGCAGGCAATCAAAACTAGAGCACCATACATCTATTTCTTCTGGAACGGTTGGTATACTGGACTAAGTGGACCAATGAGAGCATGTGCCACTGTCACTGTTGCTCTGTGAAATAACCGCAATATTTGATAAAGGGGTTGTCCCTACTGACATTACAGCTTTGTTTGCAGGCTGAAACTAAGATAAAACAAGTTAAAATACAATACAATACAATACAATACAAGGCAAACAAACAACACTGTTGACATAATTTTGAAAGAATCATGGGCTGATATAACAAGGAAACCAGTTAAGCCACATGCCTCTTAGAACAAACCAAACTAGAGCATGGGGAAGATGTATACAATGAACCAAGCAACTAGACATCATGTGCCCAATAACGAAGCCAGGTCACCGCACAGAAGAAATCTAGCAAATACTGTCAAAAGATGTGCATGTTGGATTGGATACAATTAGGAACATAATGTATGATTGATTTTAGCATGACTCAGATAGTGCCTTAGACATCGTAGAAGGTCAATGCCACAATTAATTGTATGGCTTGTATGAAGTGACATAACATTTAAATTAAGCATAATGAGGCATTGCTTAATCTTGAATTCATGATCAAACTCAAACAAAAAGGGCAAAAAACTGTAGCACCGTGTGCATCATGTATAATAGATTACTAGAAAATGAATGAAGCAATTGAACATGGAGCGTATTATATAAACAGCGAGATCATTTCAATATGGAAATACCACATCATGTCAATGGGACTCAGAAAAAAAAGCTAGACATTTAAACAAGCAATATAACTATTTTGTTCATCATGTTTCAAGTAGAATAGGAAGCTAGGTTAGGAATAAAGCAATCATGTTTCAAGTAGAATTGGAAGCTAGGTTAGGAATAAAGCAATAAAAAAATAGAAAGTGCATCATTTCAGCTAGGATCATTTCTATCAAGCTTCATGCACTAGCCATGGAACAACAAGCAAACTCGATGAAGCAACATGCAAAAAAATTTAACATAATAGAATTTCAGGACTTCTATTAACATAGCCAAATCATGTAACTGATACCCAGGCACGTCGGATGCCAGATGGGTCAAAGGCGGTGTGCAATGTTCCATATAGTCATTGTTTATATTTTATTAGCTTCCATTAGGTAACTTAGGTAGTGCAACATACAGAAAATGATGCAATTGAACTAAGCACAGGAGGTAAATTAACATTCAAAAAAAACAGGGAACTTACGTGAGCTTTTTTTAGTCACATGGACCTCATCAGGTACTTGCACAGAAGAGCCTGGTGCCTCACTGTTTCTCCTCTGCATGAAGGAGAGGCCAATTGTAAACAGAAACAGGATCCAAGAAATATAAGTTTGCATTAAGCAATATACAAAAAACAGCAGGTACTTACATGATTATAGGCGAGCTTTACTCTACGTTTCTGAGTGTAAGATGTGTCTGCTGCAGGTGTAATAACAACAAACAGTTACGTGTCACGGCTTTGCTATAACTAAATTGACACCAAATAGTAGTAGAAGCATTATGACGTGCATAAACATGTACTACAGGATCGCGGAAAGATATCAAACATGAAGTAACTAGAGCAGTAGCCTACAACCAAATTGTGAGAAATTGTAATCGTGTCAATTGTGGACTTGTATAGCCTACCCCAACTTGTTTGTGAATAAAGGCTTTGTTGTTGTTGTTGTCAATAGTGGACATGTAGAGCATTCAACGGCTCATGATCGGTGGCTCATATTTTGTAGAGTTTCAGCGAATGGGTGGGTTAGGTCACTAAGACCACCACACTCTGTATTTATATCATCTGAGTTAGGGTTACAATACTACTGGATATGGGCCTCTATGGGCCTCACACTGGATACAATATTACTACAGCGCTACTACTACACTCACTCATGGTCCAACACACCCCCTCAAGATGATCATGGGTAAACAACCATGGCCATCTTTTTTTTTTGAAATCACACAACAACCATGGCCATTTTGCAACAAAAACATGACACATATGACAACTACCACTAATGAACATTCAGCATAACTCCTAGGATACATGGCAGCATTGCCCTTTCCATCATCTTGCCATCTCGATTCATCCCTTTATCAGCAGCGAAGACCTCCAGCTTCAACTATCTGGGACACGCACAACTCCTAACCATACACGTCCTCAACAATCCCAGCTGCCTCACCACACAAGTTCCGCAGAACCATCCACGCTCGCCGCAATGTCCTCAGCCTCTCTTCTCCACGCTGCCCGGCAACTGACCTCTTCCGTCTCTCCCACAAACCCTCAGCCAACTCCGGCCTCAATCATCCACTCCTCAGGCACACATGCCTATCCCCTGGTCAGGCCTCAACCAGTCTCACCTCAGGCATGCATGCCTTTCCCCTGGGCATATCCACAACCATCACCATCACCACTCAACCGCAGCCTCATCAACTCCATCGCCACATGTCCTCACAGCCTCCCATCTCCATATTGAAATATGAAATTTTGCTTGTTGAGGGGGCCGACTAAACAAAAAATTCCAAAATCTGCATTGTTCATATTTTTTTAGCAAGAAAGAAATGAATGATGTTAGGGGGGACCAGGGTCCCTGCTGGTGCCCCTGTCTCCGCCATTGTTTTCTCCTCACTTCCACTCGCCTGCCGCCTCGTCTGCGCGCCCTAGCCAACCTTGCCGTCCGCACCTGGCCGCATCGACCGACTCGCGCTAGTCAACGTCCAACACCAACCTCCGGCTCCGCCCTGCACTCAAAGGCTCTCCCCACTCCGCACGCCTCCAAGTTCTCCCCATCACACGCATCCAGATCTCTCTGCCACGGATTCACTTCCTCTTCTCTCCTTTCTAAACCAAAACGATCTTCACCCTCTTCTTTCTCCCCGCGCGAGCAACCGCCGATCTCACACAACTCACATCGCTGGGTGAGATAGCCGCAACCCACGCAGAGCACCTGATGCGGTCTCCCGCCGCCTGGAGTTCTACATCTCAACGGTGGTTTTTGTGGTCAAAGGAAGAACTTGTTTGGTATTGTTTGTGGCGGCTAGCAGGAAGGAAACCTAGGCTCTGATACCATGTAGAGTTTCAGCGAATGGGTGGGTTAGGTCACGGAAAAAATACTTATGCGTCGTATTTAAACCTAAAGGATGAGGCGGTTATCAACGAAAGCACTTGTATGTTAGAAATATAGCACGAATTCAGAAATACAGTCACCTGCAATACTCCTAACAGAACAAAACACGCAGGGATGTCTGGTTACCTATTTCTGGGCGGCGTTTAGATGTCTTCCGCGTTCTTACGGGTGACGTGGAGGTCGGCGAGGGGACTGCGGTTGCGGTGCGTGCCGAGGAAGCAGATCTTGGGGGGGTCGGAGAAGCACATGCTGGGCGGTCAATGAAGTGTTCAGTGTGCCGGCCGAACTAGAAGGTTGGTGAAGCAGATGATGAGCAGTGCACGGGGGGCATCAGCGTTGGCGTCGGAGAAGCTAGTTAGGTGCGGTGGTCGATAGAGTCGGTGAACTAGATACGGTGCGGTGGACGCCGGAGTAGGTGCGTATTAAGCGGATAGGGCAGCCTCGGGGTTTGAAGCCATGGCAGGTTGAACGACGAAGTGCGGCGGTGATATTCCGGTGCGGCGGCCATGGAGGTCTGGAGGTAGGTAAGAGGGGCGGTTTCTCTGAGGGCTTGCGGCCAAAACTAGGGCGAAGCTTTCGCAGTCCTTCTTTTGGGGAAAAAAATATTCGTAGATCTTGAAACTTTCCGGCGCGAGATATTCCGGCGTTGGCGGGAAATTTTACCGCAGGATGAGATTAAATTTTGGCTGCAGTGGGTAATAATAAAAAATAGTAGGCCCTACTAGTATTGTACGTCTGTTCAGAATCCAAGGGGGTAGAGGTATAGATATAGACAATACGATTTTACTATGTCTAATCAATGGTGGGGGCTAGGAGTTTCCAAACTTATTATGGCACATCAAATAAAATGTTGTTCAATAAATAATAATAACATGCTTATGATTGTTACTCCCTTCCACCATGAATAAAGTCCACATCAGTTTTGCGTCAAACTTTGACTCAAGATTTAGGTACCCACATCTAATTATATGACATCCGCAAAATATACCATTGGAAAGTTCATCAAAATAAGCATCCGATGATATAGTTCTCAATGACATGCAACTCATAATTGGCGGGCCCAAATATTAGTCTAAGTTTGCCTCTGAAAACAAATTGGCATTGGACTCTAACAATAGTACTCAAGTTCTTCTCGTCCCTCAAGTGTTTAAAAGTCTATGTTCGGTCCCTCAAGTATTTAAGAGTTTATGTTTGGTCCCTCAACTCTATTGTGGTCAAAATCGAGCAATTAAACACTTATTTAGGTCTAGCAATGATTAAAACTTGATTGATCTGTTTATTACTTGTTCTGTGGCACGACGACAAAGCATTTTGCCAAAATCTCAACCACACATAGTCGGGGTCCATTAGAGGGACTAATTAAATCAAAGTACAATGGATGTATAAAAGCAAATTTTATCATTGATTAGATTTGCAATGGACCATCAACTGTAAGTGTTGCATGTGTTCTAAAGAACTATGTTCATCGTGAGAGATCAAGAGGAGTAAGCAATGGAGGACGCACAAAATTACCGTAGGGTGGGTACACCTTACTAAATTTTTTTCACTATTATATGTGATAAAATTTTGCATGAATAACTAACTAAAACATTTAAAAAAAATAGGGTGGGCCAGCCCACCCAAACACCCTATTGCGTATGCGCTGAGGGTAAGTGGTTTCATCTTCTTTCTATGGTATGACCGTATGAGTATGTAATGCACGTGATACTTATCGAAGACAATATATATAGCAGATCGACCTCCACATCAGATGACCCTATGGATAAAAATGGGCCAAATCATATCTACTAGTGCACATATGAAGTTAAAAACAGGTCAACCATCATTAAACCGATACTACTTAAAAGACCATTGTTTGGCCTAATTAAGTGTATATATGAGGTCAGTAATACTAGTCACAATGCATAGTATCATATATAATAGTATCGTGTGTATGATACTATACTACATGTTACTATATATGTCCACGATGCATGGTATCATGTACTAGTATCATAATCTTCTTATATTAATTGATTGGGATTTCTATTTTCGTGCCCTCGGCTCCTTAGTTGTACTCAGTTTTCCCCAGCTCCTTAGTTTTTCCTCAGTTTTACCCAAACGTTTGTCTGAACCGCAGAAGGAGCTCGGACGGAAGGAGTCCGTTAAGTTGACCGTTCCGTGCTGACGAGTGGGGTCGTGTCGTTTGTGGGGTCGTGTCGTGTGGGACCGCGTCGTGTGGGGCTGGTAGGAAGGGACCGCGTGGGACAGGACGAGGCCGTGTTTGTGTGGCCGTAGCGTGTGCGGCCGTAGCGTGTGGAGCCGTGTGGGCCCGGGACAGGGGCACAAGTGGTTTCTGTCTCTTTCGCCCAGATTAGCAGTTTTCAATGTACCTTTTTCCTCTCTATCGCTCGATCTCATTCATATTTGATAGCCCAAATTGGTAGCAAATCTAGAGCAGCTTCTCCTTCTGTTTTTTAACGCCATTCATTTCTTTATGCCTTCGTTTTTACCCAATCAGGTAGGAAATCTAGGGCACAAATCCAGAGAGAAAATATAGGATAAGCCGCATACAAGCAACCAACACATCATAGATATATTCGAGGACAGATCCAAATGTAGTACCGATAGATCCAACATAAGCTACATTTCACATGAATTTAAGCTGCTCTACGGATAGAGCAGTCACATACGAAGAGTGCAGTAGGCACGTTCAACGCCTCCAGGTAGCGCGTGTGACTCGCTTGGAGGTTGCTCAGGTGAATCCCAAGTGCTTTGTGTTTGGCCATGTACGCATGCACGTTCACGGTCCTTCCAACTCTAGCGCCATATCTGCCAATGGATTCAACATGGTTTACCAGGGTGTTGAAGTTGGTGTCGCGGAGCCTCCTGTTGCAGAAGGGGCACTTGTAAATGCCTCGAGCAAAGGGGCCATCGTATTGGCCGGACTGCAGCCTCCTGAGGACGTGACGAGTCTTGGTGTGGAAGGACTCGTCGTCGCTGTCGACGTCGCTGCTCTCCACCTGTCACGTAGCACCAAAGATCGTGCAAAAAACACGGAGTCAATTGCAACGATGAACAAAAAATCATGCATGATAATATGGGCTCGAAAAAAAGAGGTAGCCTCAGTTACATTGGACACACTTATATCCAGGATTTGAGTCAGCAAACCAAAGATCATGCACAACAAATTTGTACACACCAATTGTTTACTGACCAAACCCTGAATCAATTTATGCCCAAATATTCATCATCATCGGCACAAATCTTAAACAAAAGCAAATCACAAACACTAATAACGCAAGATCTAACACAAAAGGATCGAACTAGGAACAGACGAACCGTAATAACGCAAGATCTAACACAAAAGGATTGAACTAGGAACAGACGAACCGTAATAACGGTAGATCTAACAAAAAAGGATTGAACTAGGAACAGACGAACCGTAATAACGCAAGATCTAACACAAAAGGATTGAACTAGGAACAGACGAACCGTAATAACGGTAGATCTAACACAAAATGATTGAAATGAGATAAGAACAAGGGAACAAAGGGTTACCTCCGGCTCGTTGTCGACGATGGTGGTGTCGTAGGGGTTCTCCGGCGCGTCGTACCGCACCGGTTCGTACGGGTCCCAATCGACGGGGATCGGACGGTGGCGGCGGCCGATGCGCCGGCTGCTACGTTGGAAGCAGCGACGGTGGGCCTGGACGGGGGCGGCGGCCGATGCGCCGGCTGCTACGTTGGAAGCAGCGACAGGGGCCCGGACGGGGCGGCGGCCGATGTGCCGACAATGGGCATCTCATTCTTCTCCATCGCCGGCGGTTTTCTTCGGGGTTTTTTCTTCGGTTGTGGAGAAGATGATGGGACAGGAGAGGCGGTTGCGAGTGAGCCGGTGAGAACGTGCGTCGAGGGAGAGAAAGAGGGGCTCTATAAAGACGAAGGTGGCGTGTACCGCAACACGCGTCCGCTATGCACGGCAACACGCGTCCGCTATGCACGGCTGCAGCGTGCACCGCTACCCGAGTCTAACCCTGGGACGTTTGGTGTACTCAGTTATAACCTCAAGCCTTATACAGAAATTTTATCTCGTACTCAGCTTTCCCCTCGAGGACTTAGACCGGCAAGTGCAATATACTCAGTTTTACCCTCAAGTAGCTGGTCAACAGAGAGTCAACAAATGAGATTAACATAGCTAATTGAGTCATTTCATGCGCAAAAAAATCCAAAAAAATAAAAACATAGTGGCAACTACTCATGGAGTCTTCCTACGCAACTCTGCCACCTAGAAAACCTTAACAAACATATATAAATCAAGTTTTACCACAAATTGCCACTTCTCGGAATCACTAGTGTAGCTATGAAGATGCATGGTTTTCCACCCAAACCCCTTTGCAAAACATCTTTCCCAAAACATAGTTTGTCTAAATGATGCCATAATTGTCACACTCATGTATATTTGAATTGCAAATAATTTGATGTAGCCCAATATGAATTATATTGTACAAAACACACATTTTTCATTTTGTAATTCTTTTGTTTGAATCCCTTAGTCTATTTACTATTTATGTGCCCTTGGATTCTTAGTACTACTCAGTTTTGCCCTCAAGTATTGTCACAAATGCTCTGAGAAGCCCAAACTTATCCTGATTGGTTGAGCCGTTGTCACACGGATCGACTCCACGAACCGTTGATCCACTGATCTAACGGGCAGTATACCCCTATCCGTCTCTTCGTGGCAACCTCTCTCTCTCTCTCTCTCTTCGTGGCCACCCATCTCTCTCTCTCTCTCTCTGTCGGTGGAGAATGCAATGACGAGTTTGCCACTTAATATAGTTTGGGATATAGTATTGGTATAAACATGAGGCATACATATTTGCGGATTTCGGTGATTGCATTATTTGTCAGCCCTCTAACAATTATCAACTATCTTGAGCTGTCCTTTTCTTTTAGGGAATATAGTTTGGGATATAGTATTGGTATTTTGAAACGGCCTAAAAGTGGTATAATTTTGTTATAAACATGAGGCATACATTTTTGCGGATTTCGGCGATTGCATTATTTGTCACCCCTCTAACAATTATCAACTATCTTGAGCTGTCCTTTTCTTTTAGGGAATATAGTTTGGGATATAGTATTGGTATTTTGAAACGGCCTAAAAGTGGTATAATTTTGTTATAAACATGAGGCATACATTTTTGCGGATTTCGGCGATTGCATTATTTGTCACCCCTCTAACAATTATCAACTATCTTTAGTCTGTCCTTTTCTTTTAGGGAATATAGTTTGGGATATGGTATTGGTATTTTGGAAAGGCCTAAAAGTGGTATAATTTTGGTATAAACATGAGGCATACATATTTGCGGATTTCGGGGATTGCATTATTTGTCACCCCTCTAACAATTATCAACTATCTTGAGCTGTCCTTTTCTTTTAGGGAATATAGTTTGGGATATAGTATTGGTATTTTGAAACGGCCTAAAAGTGGTATAATTTTGTTATAAACATGAGGCATACATTTTTGCGAATTTCGGCGATTGCATTATTTGTCACCCCTCTAACAATTATCAACTATCTTTAGTCTGTCCTTTTCTTTTAGGGAATATAGTTGGTAATTTCGGTGAATGCACACACTAACTTTGAAAACAACTACAAGTACATGTAACTGAATAATGGATTTGTAACTAGGTATCCCTTGTAACAACTTCTAGCGCTCGGTGAGCAATGATAAGAATCCGATCGTAATTATACAACAAAAAAAACAACCAGCCATCGGATTAGCTTGCTTCTTCAACTCGATCGACTGCCTTAACTCGCTTGTTCATTTTCTTCAGTTCTCCCTTCACTTCCACCAGTTCCGCATTGGGAGCATTAGGCATAATCGGAAGGTCCCTAATCGGAACGGCTCCTCTCTCCGCCGCATTCTCTACAGACAAGTCCCCCCTCCCAAATTGCGCCCCCAATAGCGCCAATTGGTTCCTGCAACCGAAGCCTCCGAACGTACACATCGATCCACTCGAAATGCCCGCATTTCTTCAAGATCCGAAAACAACAACGTGAACCCTAAATCCCAAATTCGAGGGAATAACAAGAAAATCGAGAGAAAACAGAGAAATTGGAGCGAGATCTAACCTTATCCCCCTCTCTATATGGCAAGCTCTCGCATGCAACGAACTCACGTCCACGGTTGCCGTTCTCGTCCGTCTTACAGATCGACCGCTTCAGAGGCTCCTGGCGTGGGCAGTCCGGGCATCTTGTCAAAGGCACGGGTCCATACTGCGGCCATGAAGAACGGGAGGTCGAAGAGAAACTAGACATCACCCACGTGCCGGAGAAGGGCTGCCGCTGGCGGAGAAGAAGAACAATGGGGCGCGGAGAAAGAAAGGGGAAGCAATGGCACGGGCACGGGCGCGGGGCTAGCTCGGGCTCCCATTTTGCAACGGTCACCTGGGTAAGCTGTGGGTCCGGCACGCTCACGTGGACAAGTTGTGGGTCCCACGATGATCTGGATAAGTGGAGACGTGTCCACTGCGGGGCACCAACAGCGGCCCCACTTGCCAGCACCAACCTCCGTCAACTAAACGGGATTCCTTCCGTCCGAGCTCTTTCAGCGGGTTATAGACAAGGGGTTGGGGAAAACTGAGGAAAAACTAAGGATCTGGGGAAAACTGAGTACAACTAAGGAGCCGAGGGCACGAAAATAGAAATCCCTAATTGATTTGTAGAACCTCAATCCAGATCTATGCACAATATGTATTTTCCATTAAATATTGTAGTACTACGTGCTATGATACGGTATCTACCTATGATATTATAATCCTCTCTCTTATCTTTAATTGCACTGCCACATTAGCTTTTTCATGCATGAGATGCATGATACTATACTACCTATGATACTCCCATTGTGGGTAGTCTAAGGGGGCACTGTTAGACCTAATTAAGTGTTTGAGGTTAGTTATGGACCACTGTTATTCCTAATTGTGTTTGAGGTCAGTTACGGACCTTATTATACATAATTAAGTGTTAGAGGTGAGTTCAAATGATAATATATAGTTGGGGTCTAAAGTTCACCAACGTATGAACACACGAGGGGCCAAATTTGTACTTAATTAACCTTGTTAGGGAAACACAAGATTATATCATTCAACAAAATATTAGGAAAGAGTATCACAATTGTATTTATCCCTTATCTCTTTCATGTTAATTGAGACAAGAGTTCATTCTAGGTTAGCTGTACGACCATTAGCGTCGCATGGTGACATGGGTGTGCAGTTGCGAAAGTTTTTTCCCAAGTTATAGATTTCCTCAATCCACACTTAATATTTGTGCATGTGGGCCTAAGTATGTGGTACTACTTAGTTCTAGTCCTAGTATATATGTTCGGTGACTTAGAAAAAGGAATTGTTCGATGATTGAGAAATTAAACTTCAAAATTACTAAATTACTTCTAACCATAGATTAATTACCTGGAAATTAATACAAGACATTTAAGGGAGTAGCTAGATCGACAACCTCATATGTTTAAAAACAAATTAAAAACATTTCATATTTCATGTGTATTATGCCATTTCATTTATACAATATAATTTCTTAGAATATTACCACTGCAATGTGTGGGGTATCCTTCTAGTTTTACTAAAGATTGAGTGCATAACATATTTGTCATAGACTCATAGGATTTTTTTTCAAGAGGTCTAACCTCTTGCTAGAAATACTACATATGGGATTTTACTAGAGTAGTACTAAGAAAACAATCCATATGATTTTTTAGGGTTCAATCCTCTGAACCAGACGAGCTCTATAGGAAAGGATCATATGGGTAAAAATTATACTCCGTACAAGATTCCTTCGAAAATCCTTTAGGGCTTCTTTGATTCATATTAGTTTGGTATAAGAATGATAGGATTTAGATCTTATAGGAATATTTCCTACACTAGTTGTTTGATTCATATGAACATGTCCAATAGGAACTAATCCTATAGGAATCATCATGTAGTGCAAATCCTGTAGTATAGGATTAAATATTTGGTCCTACCTCATGGAAAAATTCCTTTGGCACAATCACACACAACTCATCTTCTTATAGGATTTAACTACCCATGTCATCCCAAATCTCAATCCTATTCCTATGATTTTCCTATCCTGTGAATGAAAGGAGCCCTTAAATCAAACTATCCAGCACCTCGTTGATTCGTATAAAACCGACTCTAGCCAAGAACTCTTCGCCCGACCTTTCTTCTTCACCATCAGGCCACTACTGTCATTTTCCATTGCAACGCATCTTACTAAAATCTTCTTATGCCAGGGAGATTAAATTGATTTCTTCCATTAAGTATTACATGCATTGCATAGGCAAGATGGAAACGAGGAGGCCCAAATATCGCTGGAAAGAACAGGGAATCCTGCCAGATTCTGGTTCGATCGCGTGTTGTACTGCTGCTCATGCTTGTTCAGCAGTCCTATCCCATCTTGCTACTATTGAGGCATGTCAATGGCAGTACGGCGGCTCATCAGCTACGCCATCTTTTATAATCAGTAGCATCGAGCCAATCTATCCTTGATTTCGTCGCGCATTAGGTAAGGATTACGTGTAATAACATGAATTACATAGACGACCATAGTAGGTTTGTCCCTGTTTGCCCAGTTTAAAGGACTACTCGCATTACCCCAAATAATCAATGCCCCGCGTATTTATAAGCACCGCCTACTGCTCTGCACTCCTATGACCTATCCATGGTTCGGCAGTCAAAAAAGCTGCGTCACCTGGGAAATTAACAAGCCACGCAAGCAAGTCGCAAGCATCAGAAATTCCGAATCAATGCCTAGCTACAATCTAGCTGGCCTCCTCCCAACTCATTGCCCTTGAGGCCTTGACAAAGCCTTCATGAAGGGTTTTATCAAAATATTCCATATGGATTAAAAAAACGCACCTGCTACAGATTCATATATGCTCCCTAGGGTAAAAATATGCGTCTCAAATTTATATGGATACATATGTATCTCTAACTAAATGCATGTATATAGATACATATGTATCTAGACATAAGTGAGGCACCTATATATTTTCAAACGGGGATGTAGTAGATTTTTGGGGTCATGTGTTGGCAATAAAAATTGGATTTCCCATTTCATCTGTGCACAAGGAGGGCAAAACGAGCGGTCGTTTGTGAAGTGTATCTAACAATCTAAAACCACTTCAATTTTAGGGTTAGGGGGTAGATACATGATTTTTCTGGTTTGAATATGTCTAGACCTTGTTTATAAACTTGAATTATTACTATATGACATAAGAAGACTATGTGCTTTGGTTTTTCATTTTTGATTTTTTTGAATTTTTAAGACCATTTGAATCTTGGTCAAATTCTAGGTTTGACCAAGATTGAAACAAGTTTAAAACATGATAATGAAAAAGTAAGCATGTATCCTTCTTGGTCACTCTAAAATGAATCTTTTGGGAGTTTTTTGAAATTTACATGTTTGAAACCCAAAACCACTTCTCTTCATGCCTGACTTCATGAGAGAGAGTTTAGGGTTAGGCGGTAGATACTTGATTTATCTGGTTTGAATATGTCTAGACCTTGTTTATCAGCTTGAATGCTTACTATATGACGTAAGAAGACTATGTGCTTTGGTTTTTCATTTTTTTATTTTTTTTGAATTTTTACGCCCATTTGAATCTTGGTCAAATCATAGGTTTGACCATGATTTAAACAAGTTTAAAACATGAAAATGCATGGATTCTTCTTAGTCACTCTAAAATGAAGCTTTTGGGAGGTTTTTGAAATTTCCATGTTTGAAACCCAAAACCACTTCTCTTCATGCTCGACTTCATAAGAGAGAGTTTAGGGTTAGGGGGTAGATACATGATTTTTCTGGTTTGAATATGTCTAGACCTTGTTTATCAACTTGAATGCTTACTATATGACATAAGAAGACTATGTGATTTGGTTTTTAATTTTTTTAATTTTTATGCCCATTTGACCTAGATTTAAACAAGTTTAAAACATGAAAATGAAAAAGTAAGCATGTATCCTTCTTAGTCACTCTAAAAAGAAGCTTTTGGGAGGTTTTTGAAATTTCCATGTTTGAAACGCAAAACCACTTCTCTTCATGCTTGATTTCATAAGACAGAGTTTAGGGTTAGGGGGTAGATACATGATTTTTCTGGTTTGAATATGTCTATACCTTGTTTATCAACTTGACTGCTTACTATATATATGACATAAGAAGACTATGTGCTTTGGTTTTTCATTTTTTGATTTTTTTTTGATTTTTTATGCCCATTTGAATCTTGGTCAAATCCTAGGTTTGACCAAGATTTAAACAAGTTTAAAGCATGAAAACGAAAAAGTAAGCCTGGATTCTTCTTAGTCACTCTAAAATGAAGCTTTTGTGAGGTTTTTGGAATTTCCATGTTTTAAACCCAAAACCACTTCTCTTCATGCTTGACTTCATAAGACAGAGTTTAGGGTTAGGGGGTAGATATATGATTTTTTCTGGTTTGAATATGTCTAGACCTTGTTTATCAACTTGAATGCTTACTATATGACGTAAGAATACTATGTGATTTGGTTTTTCATTTTTTTGTGAAATTTTATGCCCATTTGAATCTTGGTCAAATCATAGGTTTGACCAAGGTTTAAACAAGTTTAAAGCATGAAAATGAAAAAGTAAGCCTGGATTCTTCTTAGTCACTCTAAAATGAAGGTTTTGTGAGGTTTTTGGAATTTCCATGTTTTAAACCCAAAAGCACTTCTCTTCATGCTTGACTTCATAAGACAGAGTTTAGGGTTCGGGGTAGATCGATACATGATTTTTCTAGTTTGAATATGTCTAGACCTTGTTTATTAACTGGAATGCTTACTATATGACATAAGAAGACAATGTGCTTTGGTTTTTCATATTTTTTAATTTTTTTTGAAATTTTATGCCCATTTGAATCTTGGTCAAATCCTAGGGTTGACCAAGGATTTAAACAAGTTTTAAACATGAAAATGAAAAAGTCAGCATGGATTCTTCTTAGTCACTCTAAAATGATGATTTTGGGAGGTTTTTGAAATTTCCATGTTTTAAACCCAAAACCACTTCTCTTCATGCTTGACTTCATAAGACAGAGTTTAGGGTTAGGGGGTAGATCGATACATGATTTTTCTGGTTTGAATATGTCTAGACCTTGTTTATCAACTTGAATGATTACTATATGACATAAGAAGACTATGTGCTTTGGTTTTTCATATTTTTTGATTTTTTTTGAAATTTTATGCCCATTTGAATCTTGGTCCAATCCTAGGGTTGACCAAGATATAAACAATTTTAAAACATACAAATGAAAAAGTAAGCCTGGATCCTTCTTAGTAACTCTAAAATGATGCTTTTGGGAGGTTTTTTGAAATTTCCATGTTTGAAACCCAAAACCACTTCTCTTCATGCTTGACTTCATAAGAGAGAGTTTAGGGTTAGGGGGTAGATACATGATTTTTCTGGTTTGAATATGTCTAGACCTTGTTTATCAACTTGAATGCTTACTGTATGACATAAGAAGACTATGTGATTTGGTTTTTCATTTTTTGATTTTTTTTTAATTTTTATGCCCATTTGAATCTTGGTCAAATCCTAGGTTTGACCAAGATTTAAACAAGTTTAAAACATGAAAATGAAAAGGTAAGCATGTATCCTTCTTAGTCACTCTAAAATGAAGCTTTTGGGAGGTTTTTGAAATTTCCATGTTTGAAACCCAAAACCACTTCTCTTCATGCTTGACTTCATCAGACAGAGTTTAGGGTTAGGGGGTAGATACAAGATTTTTGTAGTTTGAATATGTCTAGACCTTGTTTATCAACTTGAATGCTTACTATATATATGACATAAGAAGACTATGTGCTTTGGTTTTTCATTTTTTTAATTTTTATGCCCATTTGAATCTTGGTCAAATCCTAGGTTTGACCAAGATTTAAACAAGTTTAAAGCATGAAAATGAAAGAGTAAGCCTGGATTCTTCTTAGTCACTCTAAAATGAAGCTTTTGTGAGGTTTTTTAAATTTCCATGTTTTAAACCCAAAACCACTTCTCTTCATGCTTGACTTCATAAGACAAAGTTTAGGGTTAGGGGGTAGATACATGATTTTTTCTAGTTTGAATATGTCTAGACCTTGTTTATCAACTTGAATGCTTATTCTATGACATAAGAAGGCTATGTGATTTGGTTTTTCATTTTTTTGTGAAATTTTATGCCCATATTTTGGTCAAATCATAGGTTTGACCAAGGTTTAAACAAGTTTAAAGCATGAAAATGAAAAAGTAAGCCTGGATTCTTCTTAGTCACAATAAAATGAAGCTTTTGTGAGGTTTTTGGAATTTCCATGTTTTAAACCCAAAACCACTTCTCTTCATGCTTGACTTCATAAGAGAGAGTTTTGGGCTAGGGGGTAGATACATGATTTTTCTGGTCTAAATATGTCTAGACCTTGTTTATCAACTTGAATGCTTACTATATGACATAAGAAGACTATGTGCTTTGGTTTTTCATTTTTTTATTTTTTTGAATTTTTATGCCCATTTGAATCTTGGTCAAATCATAGGTTTGACCAAGGTTTAAACAAGTTTAAAGCATGAAAATGAAAAAGTAAGCCTGGATTCTTCTTAGTCACTCTAAAATGAAGCTTTTGTGAGGTTTTTGAAATTATTATGTTTTAAACCCAAAACCACTTCTCTTCATGCTTGACTTCATAAGAGAGAGTTTAGGGTTAGGGGGTAGATACATGATTTTTCTGGTCTGAATGTGTCTAGACCTTGTTTATCAACTTGAATGCTTACTATATGACATAAGAAGACTATGTGCTTTGGTTTTTCATTTTTTGATTTTTTTTGAATTTTTATGCCCATTTGAATCTTGGTTAAATCACAGGTTTGACCAAGGTTTAAACAAGTTTAAAGCATGAAAATGAAAAAGTAAGCCTGGATTCTTCTTAGTCACTCTAAAATAAAGCTTTTGTGAGGTTTTTGAAATTTCCATGTTTTAAACCCAAAACCACTTCTCTTCATGCTTAACTTCATAAGAGAGAGTTTAGGGTTAGGGGGTAGATACATGATTTTTCTGGTTTGAATATGTCTAGACCTTGTTTATCAACTTGAATGCTTACTACATGACATAAGAAGACTATGTGCTAATGGAGGGAGTAAGCACTCTAGCCATGAAAAGTACCAAACAATGCATACCAAAATGATTTTTTAGAGTAATACTAGTTCAGATTATTTAATTTTATATTAGCAGGCCAAAATCGAACCCCGTAGTTGGATTTTTTTGAAGTTGATCTGTAGTACTGGGCAAAACCCTAGTTTAACCTATTTAATCATAGATTCGTAGGTCGATTCTTTTACGTTTTATTATTATTACTAGGCAGCACATGTGTTTGCCCGTCTAGTGAAACTCGGAGGAAGAGGGATCATACGGAAGGAGATGATGGGAGAGCAGTCACGGGGCCCCACTTATTATGGTGTCTACCCTTTTTTGGGTGATGTTGACTATTGTGGAGGGTTTGTCAGTGCGCAGGAGGTGCGAGCGAGGCCGAGAATGAGAGATATATTTTTTTTGTTAGAGGGACTACCGAATGATCCTGAAGGACCCAGATTTCCAATACGCATCAGAGTACAGTTTACAACAGGACACAAAATAAACAGGAAATTACGTCTAAATCCCTCAGATTTACATGGTGGACCCTTGGCTGAAAGCAAGAAATGCGATCAGGTCCTTAACTCGGATCGATCCTTGTCGCAGCCTAGGACGAACCACTTGGCGTGACCAAATCGCCACTGCTACAGAGCCTGCACACCATGGCCTCCGAGCTGAGCTAGAAATGCCATGCCAAAACCGGTAGCCAACGGAGTTGGATAATTGGAGAGACGGAGAGAGAGAGAGTCTTGATGTGTCTCTCTTGACAAAGAAGATGGCTGGGAGTTTGCCTACCTAGCACATGTGACTTGTGCTCACTGAAGTGTGGGACCTCACGCATGGGAACCACGCCTAAGTGACAGACATGTTGAAACCCAAAACCACTTCTCTCCATGCTTGACTTCATAAGAGAGAATTTAGGGTTAGGGGGTAGATACATGATTTTTCTGGTTTGAATATGTCTAGACCCTGTTTATCAACTTGAATGATTAATCTATGACTTAAGAAGACTATGTGCTTTGGTTTTTCATTTTTTTGATTTTTATTGAATTTTTATGCCCATTTGAATCTTAGTCAAATCCTAGATTTGACCAAGATTTAAACAAGTTTAAAACATCAAAATGAAAAAGTAAGCCTGGATTCTTCTTAGTCACTCTAAAATGAAGCTTTTGGGAGGTTTTTTCAATTTCCATGTTTGACCCTGATGGCGTGTAACTCACACGTTCGTTGGGAACCCCAAGAGGAAGGTATGATGCGCACAGCAGCAAGTTTTCCCTCAGAAAGAAACCAAGGTTTATCGAACCAGGAGGAGCCAAGAAGCACGTTGAAGGTTGTTGGTGGCGGGATGTAGTGCGGCGCAACACCAGGGATTCCGGCGCCAACGTGGAACCCGCACAACACAACCAAAGTACTTTGCCCCAACGAAACAGTGAGGTTGTCAATCTCACCGGCTTGCTGTAACAAAGGATTAACCGTATTGTGTGGAAGATGATTGTTTGCAAGAAAACGAGTAAAACAAGTATTGCGTGCAGATTTGTATTTCAGTATAAAAGAATGGACCGGGGTCCACAGTTCACTAGAGGTGTCTCTCCCATAAGATAAAAGCATGTTGGGTGAACAAATTACAGTCGGGCAATTGACAAATAGAGAGGGCATAACAATGCACATACATGTCATGATAAGTATAGTGAGATTTAATTGGGAATTACGACAAAGTACATTGACCGCCATCCAGCATGCATCTATGCCTAAAAAGTCCACCTTCAGGTTATCATCCGAACCCCTTCCAGTATTAAGTTTCTAACAACAGACAATTGCATTAAGTATGGTGCGTAATGTAATCAACAACTACATCCTTGGACATAGCATCAATGTTTTATCCCTAGTGGCAACAGCACATCCACAACCTTAGAACTTTCCATCACTTGTCCCGCGATATCAATGGATGCATGAACCCACTATCGAGCATAAATACTCCCTCTTGGAGTTAAGAGCAAAAACTTGGCCAGAGCCTCTACTAATAACGGAGAGCATGCAAGATCATAAACAACACATAGGTAATAACTTGATAATTAACATAACATAGTATTCTCTATCCATCGGATCCCGACAAACACAACATATAGCATTACGGATAGATGATCTTGATCATGTTAGGCAGCTCACAAGATCCAACAATGAAGCACAATGAGGAGAAGACAACCATCTAGCTACTGCTATGGACCCATAGTCCAGGGGTGAACTACTCACTCATCACTCCGGAGGCGACCATGGCGGTGTAGAGTCCTCCGGGAGATGAATCCCCTCTCCGACAGGGTGCCGGAGGAGATCTCCGAATCCCCCGAGATGGGATTGGCGGCGGCGGCGTCTCGGTAAGGTTTTCCGTATCGTGGCTCTCGGTGCGGGGGTTTCGCGACGGAGGCTATTTGTAGGCGGAAGGGCAGGTAAAGAGGCGGCACGAGGGCCCACACCATAGGTCGGCGCGGCCAGGGCACGGGCCGCGCCGCCTCGGCGTGTCGCCACCTCGTGGCCCCACTTCGACTCTCCTTCGGTCTTCCGGAAGCTTCGTGGCAAAATAGGACCCCGGGCATTGATTTCGTCCAATTCTCGAGAATATTTCGTTACTAGGATTTCTGAAACCAAAAACAGCAGAAAACAGCAACTGGCTCTTCGGCATCTTGTTAATAGGTTAGTTCCAGAAAATGCACGAATATGACATAAAGTGTGCATAAATCATGTAGATATCATCAATAATGTGGCATGGAACATAAGAAATTATCGATACGTCGGAGACGTATCAGCATCCCCAAGCTTAGTTCTGCTCGTCCCGAGCAGGTAAAACGATAACAAAGATAATTCCTGAAGTGACATGCCATCATAACCTTGATCATACTATTTGTAAACATATGTAATGAATTCAGCGATCAAAACAATGGTAATGACATGAGTAAACAAGTGAATCATAAAGCAAAGACTTTTCATGAATAGTACTTCAAGACAAGCATCAATAAGTCTTGCATAAGAGTTAACTCATAAGGCAATAAATCAAAGTAAAGGTATTGAAGCAACACAAAGGAAGATTAAGTTTCAGCGGTTGCTTTCAACTTGTAACATATATATCTCATGGATAATTGTCAACATAGAGTGATATAACAAGTGCAATATGCAAGTATGTAGGAATCAATGCACAGTTCACACAAGTGTTTGCTTCTTGAGGTGGAGAGAGATAGGTGAACTGACTCAACATAAAAGTAAAAGAATGGTCCTTCAAAGAGGAAAGCATCGATTGCTATATTTGTGCTAGAGCTTTTATTTTGAAAACATGAAACAATTTTGTCAACGGTAGTAATAAAGCATATGAGTTATGTAAATTATATCTTACAAGTTGCAAGCCTCATGCATAGTATACTAATAGTGCCCGCACCTTGTCCTAATTAGCTTGGACTACCGGGTCATCGCAATACACATGTTTTAACCAAGTGTCACAATGGGGTACCTCCATGCCGCCCGTACAAAGGTCTAAGGAGAAAGCTCGCATTTTGGATTTCTCGCTTTTGATTATTCTCAACTTAGACATCCATACCGGGACAACATGGACAACAGATAATGGACTCCTCTTTAATGCATAAGCATGTAGCAACAATTATTATTCTCATATGAGATTGAGGATATATGTCCAAAACTAAAACTTCCACCATGAATCATGGCTTTAGTTAGCGGCCCAATGTTCTTCTCTAACAATATGCATGCTCCAACCATTAAGGTGGTAGATCTCTCTTACTTCGGACAAGACGGACATGCATAGCAACTCACATGATATTCAACAAAGAATAGTTGATGGCGTCCCCGAAACATGGTTATCGCACAACAAGCAACTTAATAAGAGATAAAGTGCATAAGTACATATTCAATACCACAATAGTTTTTAAGGCTATTTTGTCCCATGAGCTATATATTGCAAAGGCGAATGATGGAAATTTTAAAGATAGCACTCAAGCAATTTACTTTGGAATGGCTGAGAAATACCATGTAGTAGGTAGGTATGGTGGACACAAATGGCATAGTGGTTGGCTCAAGGATTTTGGATGCATGAGAAGTATTCCCTCTCGATACAAGGTTTAGGCTAGCAAGGTTATTTGAAATAAACACAAGGATGAACCGGTGCAGCAAAACTCACATAAAAGACATATTGTAAACATTATAAGACTCTACACCGTCTTCCTTGTTGTTCAAAACTCGATACTAGAATTATCTAGACTTTAGAGAGACCAAATATGCAAACCAAATTTAGCAAGCTCTTCGTGTTTCTTCATTAATAGGTGCAAAGTATATGATGCAAGAGCTTAAACATGAGCACAACAATTGCCAAGTATCAAATTATTCAAGACATTTTAGAATTACTACATGTAGCATTTCCCGATTCCAACCATATAACAATTTAACGAAGAAGATTCAACCTTCGCCATGAATACTATGAGTAAAGCCTAAGGACATATTTGTCCATATGCAACAGCGGAGCGTGTCTCTCTCCCACACAATGAATGCTAGGATCCATTTTATTCAAACAAAAACAAAAACAAAAACAAACCGACGCTCCAAGCAAAGCACATAAGATGTGATGGAATAAAAATATAGTTTCAGGGGAGGAACCTGATAATGTTGTCGATGAAGAAGGGGATGCCTTGGGCATCCCCAAGCTTAGACGCTTGAGTCTTCTTAGAATATGCAGGGGTGAACCAACGGGGCATCCCCAAGTTTAGAGCTTTCACTCTCCTTGATCATATTGTATCATACTCCTCTCTTGATCCTTGAAAACTTCCTCCACACCAAACTCGAAACAACTCATTAGAGGGTTAGTGCACAATAAAAATTAACATGTTCAGAGGTGACACAATAATTCTTAACACTTCTGGACATTGCATAAAGCTACTGGACATTAATGGATCAAAGAAATTCATCCAACATAGCAAAAGAGGCAATGCGAAATAAAAGGCAGAATCTGTCAAAACAGAACAGTTTGTAAATACGAATTTTAAAATGGCACCAGACTTGCTCAAATGAAAATGCCCAAATTGAATGAAAGTTGCGTACATATCTGAAGATCACTCACGTAAATTGGCTTAATTTTCTGAGTTATCTACAGAGAATTAGACCCAGATTCGTGACAGCAAAGAAATCTGTTTCTGCGCAGTAATCCAAATCTAGTATTCACTTTACTATCAAAGACTTTACTTGGCACACCAAAACATAAAACTAAGATAAGGATAGGTTGCTACAGTAGTAAACAACTTCCAAGACTCAAATATAAAACAAAAATACTGTAGTAAAAACATGGGTTGTCTCCCATAAGCGCTTTTCTTTAACACCTTTCAGCTAGGCGCAGAAAGTGTATATCAAGTGACATCAAGAGACGAAGTATCAACATCATAATTTGTTCTAATAATAGAATCATAAGGTAACTTCATTCTCTTTCTACGGAAGTGTTCCATACCTTTCTTGAGAGGAAATTGATATTTAATATTACCTTCCTTCATATCAATAGTAGCACCAACGGTTCAAAGAAAAGGTCTTCCCAATATAATGGGGCAAGATGCATTGCATTCAATATCCAAGACAACAAAATCAACGGGGACAAGGTTATTGTTAACCATAATATGAACATTCTCAACTCTCCCCAAAGGTTTCTTTTTAGCATTATCAACGAGATTAACATCCAAATAACAGTTTTTCAATGGTGGCAAGTCAAGCATATCATAGACTTTCTTAGGCATAACAGAAATACTTGCACCAAGATCACATAAAGCATTACAATCAAAATCATTGACCCTCATTTTAATGATGGGCTCCCAACCATCTTATAGCTTTCTAGGAATAGAAGTTTCAAGTTTTAGTTTCTCTTCTCTAGCTTTTATGAGAGCATTTGTGATATGTTTTTTGAAAGCCAAGTTTACAGCGCTAGCATTGGGACTCTTAGCAAGTTTTTGTAAGAACTTTATAACTTCAGAGATGTGGCAATCATCAAAATCTAAATCATTACAATCTAAAGCAATGGGATTATCATCCCCAAGGTTGGAAAAAATTTCAGCAGTTTTATCACAAGCGGTTTCAGTAGCTTTAGCAGTTTCGGGTAATTTTGCGCGCTTTGCACTAGGAGTAGAAACATTGCCAACACCAATTATTTTACCATTAATAGTAGGAGGTGCAGCAACATGTGAAGAATCAACATTACTAGTGGTGGTAATAGTCCAAACTTTAGCTACATTATTCTCTTTAGCTAGTTTTTCATTTTCTTCTCTATCCCACCTAGCACGCGAGTTCAGCCATTAATCTTATATTCTCATTAATTCTAACTTGGATGGCATTTGCTGTAGTAACAATTTTATTTTCAATATCCCTATTAGGCATAACTTTCGATTTCAAAAGATCAACATCAGAGGCAAGACTATCAACCTTAGAGGCAAGAATATCAGTTTTATTGAGCTTTTCCTCAACAGATTTGTTAAAGGCAGTTTGTGTACTAATAAATTATTTAAGCATAGCTTCAAGTCCAGGGGGTGTGTTCCTATTATTGTTGTAAGAATTCCCATAAGAATTAGCATAACCGTTACCATTATTATAAGGATATGGCCTATAGTTATTACTAGAATTGTTCCGATAAGCATTGTTGTTGAAATTACTATTTTTAATGAAGTTTACATCAACATGTTCTTCTTGGGCAACCAATGAAGCTAACGGAACATTATTAGGATCAACATTAGTCCTACCATTCACAAGCATAGACATAATAGCATCAATCTTATCATTCAAGGAAGAAGATTCTTTAACAGAATTTACCTTCTTACCTTGTGGAGCTCTTTCCGTGTGCCATTCGGAGTAATTAATCATCATATTATCAAGGAGCTTTGTTGCTTCACCAAGAGTGATGAACATAAAGGTACCTCCAGCAGCTGAATCCAATAAATTCCGCGAAGAAAAATTTAGTCCCGCATAGAAGGTTTGGATGATCATCCAAGTAGTCGATCCATGGGTTGGGCAATTTTTAACCAAAGATTTCATTCTTTCCCAAGCTTGAGCAACATGTTCATTATCCAATTGTTTAAAATTCATTATGCTACTTCTCAAAGATATAATTTTAGCAGGGGGATAATATCTACCAATAAAAGCATCCTTGCATTTAGCCCATGAATCAATACTATTCTTAGGCAGAGATAGCAACCAATCTTTAGCTCTTCCTCTTAATGAGAAAGGAAACAATTTCAATTTAATAATATCACCATCTACATCCTTATACTTTTGCATTTCACATAGTTCAACAAAATTATTAAGATGGGCGACAAGCATCATCGTAACTAACACTGAAAATTGCTCTCGCATAACAAGATTCAGTAAAGCAGGTTTAATTTCAAAGAATTCTGCTGTAGTAGTAGGTGGAGCAATAGGTGTGCATAGGAAATCATTATTATTTGTGGTTGTGAAGTCACACAACTTAGTATTTTCAGGAGTACCCATTTTAGCAGTAGTAAATAAAGCAAACTAAATAAAGTAAATGCAAGTAACTAATTTTTTTGTGTTTTTGATATAGAGAGCAAGACAGTAAATAAAGTAAAGCTAGCAACTAATTTTTTTTGTGTTTTGATATAATGCAGCAAACAAAGTAGTAAATAAAATAAATCAAGACAAAAACAAAGTAAAGAGAATGGGAAGTGGAGACTCCCCTTGCAGCGTGTCTTGATCTCCCCGGCAACGGCGCCAGAAAATATGCTTGATGGCGTGTAACTCACACGTTCGTTGGGAACCCCAAGAGGAAGGTATGATGCGCACAGCAGCAAGTTTTCCCTCAGAAAGAAACCAAGGTTTATCGAAAAAGGAGGAGCCAAGAAGCACGTTGAAGGTTGTTGGTGGCGGGATGTAGTGCGGCGCAACACCAGGGATTCCGCGCCAACGTGGAACCCGCACAACACAACCAAAGTACTTTGCCCCAACGAAACAGTGAGGTTGTCAATCTCACCGGCTTGCTGTAACAAAGGATTAACCGTATTGTGTGGAAGATGATTGTTTGCAAGAAAACAGTAAAACAATTATTGCGGCAGATTTGTATTTCAGTATAAAAGAATGGACCGGGGTCCACAGTTCACTAGAGGTGTCTCTCCCATAAGATAAAAGCATGTTGGGTGAACAAATTACAGTCGGGCAATTGACAAATAGAGAGGGCATAACAATGCACATACATCTCATGATAAGTATAGTGAGATTTAATTGGGCATTACGACAAAGTACATTGACCGCCATCCAGCATGCATCTATGCCTAAAAAGTCCACCTTCAGGTTATCATCCGAACCCCTTTCAGTATTAAGTTGCTAACAACAGACAATTGCATTAAGTATGGTGCGTAATGTAATCAACAACTACATCCTTGGACATAGCATCAATGTTTTATCCCTAGTGGCAATAGCACATCCACAACCTTAGAACTTTCTCACACGTCCTTATATCAATGGAGGCAACCGTCATCATAGTAAGCAAATACCTCTCTGAGCAGATAAAACT
>NC_061514.1:300510499-300591344 GCF_022539505.1 Lolium rigidum | reverse complement strand
ACATGTAGGTATCATCAATAAAGTAGCATGGAACATAAGAAATTATCGATACGTTGGAGACGTATCAGCATCCCCAAGCTTAGTTACGCTCGTCCGAGCGGAGTAAAAACGATAACAAAGATAATTTCGAAGTGACATGCCATCATAATCTTGATCATACTATTTGTAAACATATGTAATGAATGCGGCGATCAAAGCAAAGGTAATGACATGAGTAAACAAGTGAATCATATGACAAAGACTTTTCATGAATAGTACTTCAAGACAAGCATCAATAAGTCTTGCATAAGAGTTAACTCATAAAGCAATAAATCAAAGTAAAGGTGTTGAAGCAACACATAGGAAGATTAAGTTTCAGCGGTTGCTTTCAACTTATAACATGTATATCTCATGGATATTGTCAACATAAAGTAATATAACAAGTGCAATATGCAAGTATGTAGGAATCAATGCACAGTTCACACAAGTGTTTGCTTCTTAAGGTGGAAGGAGATAGGTAAGCTGACTCAACAATAAGAGTAAAAGAATGGTCCTTCAATGAGGAAAGCATCGATTGCTTTGTATTTGTGCTAGAGCTTTTATTTTGAAAACATGAAACAATTTTGTCAACGGTAGTAATAAAGCATATGAGTTATGAAAATTATATCTTACAAGTTGCAAGCCTCACGCATAGTATACTAATAGTGCCCGCACCTCGTCCTACTTAACTTGGACTACCGGATCTTCGCATGCCATGTTTCAACCAAGTGTCACAAGGGGTACCTCCATGCCGCTGTACAAAGGTCTAAGGAGAAAGCTCGCATTTTGGATTTCTCGCTTTTGATTATTCTCAACTTAGACATCCATACCGGGACAACATGGACAACGAGATAATGGACTCCTCTTAAATGCGTAAGCATGTAGCAAAGTTATTATTCTCATATGAGATTGAGGATATATGTCCAAAGCTGAAACTTCCACCATGGTTCATGGCTTTAGTTAGCGGCCCAATGTTCTTCTCTAACAATTTTGCATGCTCCAACCACTAAAATGATAGACCTTCAGACAAGACGGACATGCATAGCAACTCACATGATATTCAACAATAGTTGATGGCGTTCCCCAGAAGCATGGTTATCGCACAACAAGCAACTTAATAAAAGATAAAGTGCATAAGTACATATTCAATACTACGATAGTTTTTAAGGCTATTTTGTCCCATGAGCTATATATTGCAAAGGTGAATGATGGAATTTTAAAGGTAGCACTCAAGCAATTTACTTTGGAATGGCGGAGAAATACCATGTAGTAGGTAGGTATGGTGGACACAAATGGCATAGTAGTCGGCTCAAGGATTTTGGATGCATGAGAAGTATTCCCTCTCGATACAAGGTTTAGGCTAGCAAGGTTATTTGAAGCAAACTCAAGGATGAACAAGTGCAGCAAGACTCACATAAAAGACATATTGTAAACATTATAAGACTCTACCTTGTCTTCCTTGTTGTTCAAAACTCAATACTAGATATTATCTAGACCTTAGAGAAACCAAATATGCAAATCAAATTTTAGCAAGCTCTATGTATTTCTTCATTAATGGGTGCAAAGCATATGATGCAAGAGCTTAATCATGAGCACAACAATTACCAAGTATCACATTATCCAAGACATTTTAGAATTACTACATGTAGCATTTTCCAATTCCAACCATATAACAATTTAACGAAGAAGAAACTTCGCCTTGAACATTATGAGTAAAGCCTAAGGACACATGTGTCCATATGCAACAGCGGAGCGTGTCTCTCTCCCACAAAGTGAATGCTAGGATCCATCTTATTCAAACAAAAACAAAAACGAAAACAAACCGACGCTCCAAGCAAAGAACAAAAGATGTGATTGAATAAAAATATAGTTTCGGGGAGGAACCTGATGATTTTGTCGATGAAGAAGGGGATGCCTTGGGCATCCCCAAGCTTAGACAGCTTGAGTCTTCTTAAAATATGCAGGGGTGAACCACGGGGCATCCCCAAGCTTAGAAGCTTTCACTCCTCTTGATCATAGTATATCATACTCCTCTCTTGACCCTTGAAAACTTCCTTCACACCAAACTTCAAGCAAACTCATTAGAGGGTTAGTGCACAATTAATAATTCACACATTCAGAGGTGACACAATCATTATTTTCACTTCTGGACATTGCATAATGCTACTGGACATTAATGGATCAAAGAAATAAATCCAACATAGCAAAAGAGGCAATGCGAAATAAAAGGCAGAATCTGTCAAAAACAGAACAGTCCGTAAAGACGAATTTAGAGATGGCACCAGACTTGCTCAAATGGAAAAACTCAAAACTAATGAAAGTTGCGTACATATCTGAGGATCACGCTCGTAAATTGGCAGATTTTTTCGAATTTTCTACAGGGAACTGTGCCCAGATTCGTGACAGACAGCAATGCTGTTTCTGCGCAGCGATCCCAAATATAACATCAACTTTGACATAGAAACTTTACTTGGCACAAAAACATGATAAGGAGAGGTTGCTACAGTAGTAAACAACTTCCAAGACTCAACAAAACAAAAAATTGCTGTAGGTAAAAACATGGGTTGTCTCCCATAAGCGCTTTTCTTTAACGCCTTTCAGCTAGGCGCGAAAGTGCAAATCAAGTAACATCGAGAGACGGTGTGTCAACCTTACCTTGGGCTTCACCCTTACCTTTCTTATTGTTTTTCTTTCCTTTTGGTTTAGGAAATATATGATTTCCCCCTGGTATAGAGGTGAATTTTAGAGTGCCTTCTCCCACATCAATGACTGCTCCCAATAGTTTCAGCGAGGATCTTCAGAGTATGATTTTCCTGTTTCAATAATAAGATAATCAATGGAAATTGTTCTTCCATGAATGGTTGTATGCACACCTGCAGCTATTCCCTTAGGAATTATAATAGAGTTATCAATGAGAGCTATTTCTTCTCCCCCTTCTTCGACTCCCCAAAGTTTCAAAGATTTATAAATGTTTTCGAGGCATAAGGCAAAATTCATACATAATATCACGGTAGGCATGAAGAGTTCGATCACCGATAACAATTTTAACGAAGGGTCCCATAATGAAGGTTTAGGATTCTCTAAGACTTGTTCAAGACGATTACGAACATAGTGATAATTGTCATTTAAGCGAGATGTACTTATCTCGAGATTGTTCAATCTATTATAAATGCTAATAAGAGTTGAATCAAAGTTATTAGGCTGAATCATGTGATGCAACCAATTTCTTTATGGCATTAAAAGCTTGATCCCCATTACAATGAAGGAAATCTCCTCCTACTAAAGTGTCCAAAGCATATCTATAGCGAACCATAAGACCAAAATAAAAATTACTAAGGAGCAAACTTAGAGTCATTTGAGGTTCGGTTTTACGATAAGAAGTAAAAATTCTAGACCAAGCATCCTTAAAACTCTCCTCATCCCCTTGTTTGAAAGTAAAAACTAAGTCCTCAGGTGAAGAAGTAACAGGTTCAGAGCTAGACATGGTAATAAAAGTAACTAATTTTTTTTTGTATTTTTTAAATATAGAGTGCAGGACAATAAATAAAGCAAACTAGATAAATTAAATGCAAGTAACTATTTTTTTTTGTGTTTTTGATATAGAGAGCAAGACAGTAAATAAAGTAAAACTAGCAACTAATTTTTTTGTGTTTTGATTTAGTGCAGCAAACAAAGTAGTAAATAAAATAAAGCAAGACAAAAACAAAGTAAAGAGATTGAGAAGTGGAGACTCCCCTTGCGGCGTGTCTTGATCTCCCCGGCAACGGCGCCAGAAAAAGTGCTTGATGCGCGTAGATGTACACGTCCGTTGGGAACCCCAAGAGGAAGGTATGATGCGCACAGTGGCAAGTTTTCCCTCGAGTATGAAACCAAGGTTTAATCGAACCGGTAGGAGCCAAGAAGCACGTTGAAGGTTGATGGTCGCGAAATGTGATGCGGCGCAACACCAGGGATTCCGGCGCCAACGCGGAACCTGCACAACACAACCCAAGTACTTTGCCCCAACGAAACAGTGAGGTTGTCAATCTCACTGGCTTGCTGTAACAAAGGATTAAACGTATCGAGTGGAAGATGTTTGCAAAGAAAACAGTAAACACAATTGCACTAGATTGTATGCTATGTAAAGAATAGGACCGGGGTCCACGAGTTCACTAGAGGTGTCTCTCCCATAAGATAAAAGCATGTTGGGTGAACAAATTACGGTCGGGCAATTGACAAATAGAGAAAGGCATAACAATGCATATACATGATATGATAAATATAGTGAGATTTAATTGGGCATTACGACAAAGTACATAGACCGCCATCCAAGCTGCATCTATGCCTAAAAAGTCCACCTTCGGGTTATCATCCGAACCCCCTCCGGTATTAAGTTGCAAAGCAACGGACAATTGCATTAAGTATGGTGCGTAATGTAATCAACAACTACATCCTTAGACATAGCATCAATGTTTTATCCCTAGTGGCAACGGCACATCCACAACCTTAGAACTTTACATCGCTTGTCCCAGATTAAATGGAGGCATGAACCCACTATCGAGCATAAATACTCCCTCTTGGAGTTAAGAGTAAAAACTTGGCCGAGCCTCTACTAGTAACGGAGAGCATGCAAGATCATAAACAACACATGAACAATAGATTGATAATCACCATAATCATAGTACTCTCTATCCATCGGATCCCGACAAACACAACATATAGAATTACATATAGATGATCTTGATCATGTTAGGCAGCTCACAAGATCCAACAATGAAGCACAACAAGGAGAAGACGACCATCTAGCTACTTGCTATGGACCCATGGTCCGAGGGTGAACTACTCACTCATCACTCCGGAGCGACCATGGCGGTGTAGAGTCCTCCGGGAGATGAATCCCCTCTCCGGCGGAGGTGCGGGAGCGATCTCGAGAATCCCCGAGATGGGATTCGCGGCGGCGGCGTCTGCACAAGGTTTTCCGTATCGTGGCTCTCGGTGCTTGGGGGTTTCGCGACGGAAGCTTTAAGTAGGCGGAGGGTCAACGCGGGGGCCACACGAGGGGCCCGGGGGATAGGTCGGCGCGGCCGGGGCTTGGGCCGCGCCGGCCACCCCTGGCTGCCTCGTGGCCCCACTCGTTAGGTCTTCGGTCTTCACGGAAGCTTCGTGCAAAAATAGGACCCTAGGCGAAAGTTTCGTCCAATTCAGAGAATATTTCTTTACTAGGATTTCGAAACCAAAAACAGCAGAAAACGACAAGCTGGCTCTTCGGCATCTTGTTAATAGGTTAGTTCCAGAAAATGCATAAATATGACATATAATGTGCATAAAACATGTAGGTATCATCAATAAAGTAGCATGGAACATAAGAAATTATCGATACGTTGGAGACGTATCAGGATGCCCAAGGCATCCCCTTCTTCATCGACAACATCATCAGGTTCCTCCCCTGAAACTACATTTTTATTCCGTCACATCTTATGCACTTTGCTTGGAGCGTCGGTTTGTTTTTGTTTTTTGTTTTGTTTGAATAAAGATGGATCCTAGCATTCACTTTGTGGGAGAGAGACACGCTCCATTGTTGCATATGGACAAATATGTCCTTAGGCTTTACTCATAATGTTCATGGCAAAGTTTCTTCTTCGTTAAATTGTTATTCGGTTGGTTAAGGAAATGTTGCATGTGGTAGTGGTTAATGAAACACTCGCATAATCTTGTAGATCATTGAGCTTTGATAAATTGATTCTTTGCAAATGTTTTGAGGTATCTAGATGGTAAAACTTGTTGGTTGAATAAGTTAAAATTAGTAGTGGATTGTTGTCTTTAAGCTTGTGCCGTACTACAAACTCTATTTAAATAGTTGAAGGCGTAGTTGGACTTGATAGCTTTCCATGTCTAAAGGTTTATCGTAATGACTAAGTTGTGCTGAAGGTCGGTAAAATTTTAATTATGTTCTTAATGTTGAACCTGCTAGATGTTTGCAATAAGCTTGTGAGTTCTTTTTGACTAATGTTAAGCTGCGGTTTTTGGCACTTCCACCATCCATATTTGCTAGCCTCTTCGGTACTGTGCATTGCCTTTTGCTCACATTGAGAATTGTGCATACTTCGCCTGTACATCCAAACCCGTGGGAGGACTTCCTCTTGTTCTCCTGCACATAAACCCATACATCTCCTCAAAACAACCACCATACCTACCTACCACAGCATTTCCATAGCCATGTTCGAGATATATTGCCATGCAACATCCATTTTACATTACATGCCATGTTTTCATTTATTATTTGTATATTGCTTTGCATGATTCTATACAGCTAACGTGTGGTTTACTCATGTTACGCTAGATCATTGCACATCCTGCTACCTAGCGAGAGGCATACAGTTTCATACTTCATGTTTTATTCATTATGAGTTATTTGTACCTAAAAGTGTGATGTCATATTAGGATGTTGCCCCTAAAAGTGAAAAGAGCCGTGGAGGCCATCCAAAAGAAAAAAAAAAGAGAAAAGAAAAAAAAGAAAAAGAAAGAAAGAAAAAGAAAAAAGAAAAAGAAAGAAAAAGAAAAAAAAGAGAATAAAGAAAAAGGGGGCAGCATTACTATCTTTTATCCACACTTGTGCTCATGTTTTAGCACCTGCATATTCATAGTCATCATTTGTGCTCATGTTTAGCACCTACACTCCATATGAGAGAGTTTTCATGTTTTACTAGTATAACTATGTGGGGAATTTACACTATAGAACTTGGGTTGTATATTCCAATGATGAGCCTCCTCAAAAGTGCTCTAGGTCTTCGTGAGCAACCAAGTTGGATGCACCCCCACTAGTTCCATTGGAGAGCTTTCATACACATATAGCTCTATGTGCATCCGTTGCATGGCAATCACTACTCCTTGCATAGCTTCGATTATAAGACTTCCTCTTGTCTAGTAATCACTTATAGCTTTGTAAGCCTTTCTCTCATTGGCCTTCCAAACCCCCATTAACGTTCTTTATGCCATAACATCCTGGTGCTAATACCAAGTGCTTGCACTCACCGGTTGAGTAGACTTCGAAACAGTTGATTCATGACGTTCATGTTTATGTTTACTTGACTGAATCCTTCTTATGTTGTGAAAATTTACTTGATGCTTGGAATGAAGGATAGAACTTCTACGCTGAATACTTAACACAGCTTTAATGAACCTTGTGCGGTTTCATGTCTTTGAAGCAATAGTTCATGAAAACTTCTAGCTTGTTTAACTCTTGCATTATCATCTGCTTTGAGTGATTTGATCTCAGTTCATATGCTTTACATTATTATATGATCAAGATTATGTTGGTAGCATGTCACTTCAGAAATTATCTTTGTTATCGTTTTACCTGCTCGGGACGAGCGAAACTAAGCTTGGGGATGCTGATACGTCTCCAACGTATCGATAATTTCTTATGTTCCATGCCACATTATTGATGTTATCTACATGTTATATACACATTATATGTCATATTTATGCATTTTACGGAACTAACCTATTAACAAGATGCCGAAGAGCCGATTCTTTGTTTCTGCTTGTTTTTGGTTTCGAAATCCTAGTAAGGAAATATTCTCGGAATTGGACGAAATCTTCGCCCGGGGTCCTATTTTTGCACGAAGCTTCCGGAAGTCCGAAGACGAGACGAAGAGGGGCCACGAGGGGCCACACCCTAGGGCGGCGCGGCCCCCTTGGCCGCGCGGCCTGTGGTGTGGGGCCCTCGTGCCGCCTCTTGACCTACCCTTCCGCCTACTTAAAGCCTCGCGTGACGAAACCCCCGGTACCGAGAGCCACGATACGGAAAACCTTCCGAGAGACGCAGCCGCCGCCAATCCCATCTCGGGGGATTCGGGAGATCGCCTCCGGCACCTCGCCGGAGAGGGGATTCATCTCCCGGAGGACTCTACACCGCCATGGTCGCCTCCGGAGTGATGAGTGAGTAGTTCACCCCTGGACTATGGGTCCATAGCAGTAGCTAGATGGTTGTCTTCTCCTTATGTGCTTCATTGTTGGATCTTGTGAGCTGCCTAACATGATCAAGATCATCTATCTGTAATACTATATGTTGTGTTTGTCGGGATCCGATGGATAGAGAATATTATGCTATGGTAATTATCAATCTGATGTTTATGTGTTGTTTAAGATCTTGCATGCTCTCCGTTATTAGTAGAGGCTGCGGCCAAGTTTTTACTCTTAACTCCAAGAGGGAGTATTTATGCTAGATAGTGGGTTCATGCCCGCATTGATACTGGGACAGATGTGAGAAAGTTCTAAGGTTGTGTTGTCTTGTTGCCACTAGGGATAAAACATTGATGCTATGTCCGAGGATGTAGTTATTGATTACATTACGCACCATACTTAATGCAATTGTACGTTGTTTGCAACTTAATACCGGAGGGGTTCGGATGATAACCTGAAGGTGGACTTTTTAGGCATAGATGCGGTTGGATGGCGGTCTATGTACTTTGTCGTAATGCCCAATTAAATCTCACTATATTTACCATGTCATGTATGTGCATCGCGGTGCCCTCTTTATTTGTCAATTGCCCGGCTGTAATTTGTTCACCCAACATGCTTTTATCTTATGGGAGAGACACCTCTAGTGAGCTGTGGACCCCGGTCCAATTCTCTTTACTTGAAATACAATCTACTGCAATACTTGTTCTTTACTTGTTTTCTTGCAAACAATCATCTTCCACACAATACGGTTAATCCTTTGTTACGGCAAGCCGGTGAGATTGACAACCTCAGCGTTTCGTTGGGGCAAAGTACTTGGTTTGTGTTGTGCGGGTTCACGTTGGCGCCGGAATCCTCGGTGTTGCGCCGCATCACATTTCGCGACCATCAACCTTCAACGTGCTTCTTGGCTCCTCCTGGTTCGATTAAACCTTGGTTTCTTTCTGAGGGAAAACTTGCCGCTGTGCGCATCATACCTTCCTCTTGGGGTTCCCAACGGACGTGTACATCTACGCGCATCACTTGTTTATCAACTTGAATGCTTACTATATGACATAAGAATACTATGTGCTTTGGTTTTTCATTTTTTGATTTTTTTGAATTTTTATGCCCATTTGAATCTTGGTGAAATCATAGGTTTGACCAAGGTTTAAACAAGTTTAAAGCATGAAAATGAAAAATTAAGCCTGGATTCTTCTTAGTCACTCTAAAATGAAGCTATTGTGAGGTTTTTGAAATTTCCATGTTTTAAACCCAAAACCACTTCTCTTCATGCTTGACTTCATAAGAGAGAGCTTAGGGTTAGGGGGTAGATACATGATTTTTCTGGTTTGAATATGTCTAGACCTTGTTTATCAACTTGAATGCTTACTATATGACATAAGAAGACTATGTGCTTTGGTTTTTCATTTTTGATTTTTTTTGAATTTTTATGCCCATTTGAATCTTAGTCAAATCATAGGTTTGACCAAGGTTTAAACAAGTTTAAAGCATGAAAATGAAAAAGTAAGCATGGATTCTTCTTAGTAGCTCTAAAATGAAGCTTTTGTGAGGTTTTTGAAATTTCCATGTTTTAAACCCAAAACCACT
The DNA here is from genome assembly GCF_022539505.1 of Lolium rigidum. Lineage (NCBI taxonomy): Eukaryota > Viridiplantae > Streptophyta > Magnoliopsida > Poales > Poaceae > Lolium > Lolium rigidum. The sequence goes on along the minus strand of NC_061514.1, from coordinate 300,581,795 downwards.
TCTCTTCATGCTTGACTTCATAAGACAGAGTTTAGGGTTAGGGGTAGATACATGGTTTTTCTGGTTTGAATATGTCTAGACCTTGTTTATCAACTTGAATGCTTACTATATGACATAACAAGACTATGTGCTTTGGTTTTTCATATTTTTTGATTTTATTTTTCATTTTTTATGCCCATTTGAATCTTGGTCAAATCCTAGGGTTGACCAAGATTTTAACAAGTTTCAAAACATGCAAATGAAAAAGTAAGCCTGGATCCTTCTTAGTCACTCTAAAATGAAGCTTTTGGGAGGTTTTTGAAATTTCCATGTTTGAAACCCAAAATCACTTCTCTTCATGCTTGACTTCATAAGAGAGAGTTTAGGGTTAGGGGTAGATACATAATTTTTCTGGTTTGAATATGTCTAGACCTTGTTTATCAACTTGAATGCTTACTACATGACATAAGAAGACAATGTGCTAACGGAGGGAGTAAGCACTCTAGCTATGAAAAGTACCAAACAATGCATACCAAAATGATTTTTTAGAGGAATACTATTTCAGATTATTTAATTTTATATTAGCAAGCCAAAATCGAACCCCGTAGTTTGATTTTTTTGAAATTGATCTGTAGTACTGGGCAAAACCCTAGTTTAACCTATTTAATCATAGATTCGTAGGTAGATTCTTTTATGTTTTTATTATTATTACTAGGCAGCACATGTGTTTGCCCGTCCAGTGAAACTCGGAGGAAGAGGGATCATACGGAAGGAGACGAAGGGAGAACAGTCACGGGGCCCCACTTATTATGGTGTCTACCCTTTTTCGGGTGATGTTGACTATTGTGCAGGGTTTGTCAGTGCGCAGGAGGTGCGAGCGAGCGAGGCCGAGAATGAGAGAGATGTTTTTTTCTTAGAGGGACAACCGAACGATCCTGAAGGACCCAGATTTCTTGATGCGTCTCTCTTGACAAAGAATATGGCTGGGAGTTTGCCTACCTAGCACACGTGACTTGTGCTCACTGAAGTGTGGGACCTCACGCATGGGACCCACACGTAAGTGACAGACATGTTGAAACCCAAAACCACTTCTCTCCATGCTTGACTTCATAAGAGAGAGTTTAGGGTTTGGGGGTAGATACATGATTTTTCTGGTTTGAATTTGTCTAGACCCTGTTTATCAAATTGAATGCTTACTATATGACTTAAGAAGACTATGTGCTTTGGTTTTTCATTTTTTGATTTTTATTGAATTTTTAAGCCCATTTGAATCTTGGTCAAATCCTAGGTTTGACCAAGAATTAAACAAGTTTAAAACAGCAAAATGAAAAAGTAAGTCTGGATTCTTCTTAGTCACTCTAAAATGAAACTTTTGGGAGGTTTTTTAAATTTCCATGTTTGAACCCAAAACCACTTCTCTTCATGCTTGACTTAATAAGACGGAGTTTAGGGTTAGGGGGTAGATACATGATTTTTCTGGTTTGATTATGTCTAGACCTTGTTTATCAACTTGAATGCTTACTATATGACATAAGAAGACTATGTAATTGGCTTTTTCATTATTTTTTGTTTTTTTAAAATTTTATGCCCATTTGAATATTGGTCAAATCCTAGGTTTGATCAAAATTTAAACATGTTTAAAACATGAAAATGAAAAAGTAAGCCTGAATCATTCTTAGTCACTCTGAAATGAAGCTTTTGGGAGGTTTTTGAAATTTCCATTTTTGAAACCCAAAACCACTTCTCTTCATGCTTGACTTCATAAGAGAGAGTTTAGGGTTACGGGGTAGATACATGATTATTCTCATTTGAATATGTCTAGACCTTGTTTATCAACTTGAATGCTTACTATATATCATAAGAAGACTATGTGTTTTGGTTTTTCATTTTTTGATTTTTTTTGAAATTTTGTGCCCATTTCAATCTTGGTCAAATCCTAGGTTTGACCAAGATTTAAACAAGTTTAAAACATGAAAATGAAAAAGTAAGCCTGGATCCTTCTTAGTCACTCCAAAATGAAGTATTTGGGGGGGTTTTGAAATTTCCATGTTTGAAACCCAAAACCATTTCTGTTCATTCTTGACTTCATAAGACAGAGTTTAGGGTTAGGAGGTAGATACATGATTTTTCTTATTTGAATATGTCTAGACCTTGTTTATCAACTTGAATGCTTACTATATGACATAAGAAGACTATGTGATTTGGTTTTTCAATTTTTTTTTGAAATTTTATGCCCATTTGAATCATCGTCAAATCCTAGGTTTGACCAAGATTTAAACAATTTTAAAATATGAAAATAAAAAAGTAAGTCTGGATACTTCCTTAGTCACTCTAAAATGAAGCTTTTGGCAGGTTTTTGAAATTTTCATGTTTGAAACCCAAAACTACTTCTCTTCATGCTTGACTTCATAAGACAGAGTTTAGGGTTAGGGGGTAGATACGTTATTTTTCTGGTTTGAATATGTCGAGACCTTGTTTATCAACTTGAATTCTTACTATATGACATAAGAAGACTATGTGGTTTGGTTTTTCATTTCTTTTGATTTTTTTGAAATTTTATGCCCATTTCAATCTTGGTCAAATCCTAGGTTTGACCAAGATTTAAACAAGTTTAAAACATGAAAATGAAAAAGTAAGCCTGGATTCTTCTTAGTCACTCTAAAATGAAGCTTTTGGGAGGTTTTTGAAATTTCCATGTTTGAAACCCAAAACCACTTCTCTTCATTCTTGACTTCATAAGACATAGTTTAGCGTTAGGGGGTAGATACATGATTTTTCTGGTTTGAATGTGTCTAGACCTTGTTTATCAACTTGAATGCTTACTATAAGACATAAAAAGACTATGTGCTTTGGTTTTTTATTTTTTGATTTTTTTGAATTTTTATGCCCATTTGAATCTTAGTCAAATCCTAGGTTTGACCAAGATTTAAACAAGTTTAAAACATGAAAATGAAAATGTAAGCCTGGATCCTTCTTAGTCACTCCAAAACCGGCAGCCAACGTAGTTGGATAATTGGAGACGGAGAGAGAGAGAGAGAGTCTTGATGGGTCTCTCTTGACAAAGAAGATGGCTGGGAGTTTGCCTACCTAGCACACGTGACTTGTGCTCACTGAAGTGTGGGACCTCACGCAAGGGAACCACACGTAAGTGACAGACATCTTGCTCTAATAACTCGGGTGATTATTATACTGTATTAGTACAAAGTTTCCTATGGATCCAAGGGTAGGAAAGCCAAGTTAACTCATTTACGTGATAGTATTTTTTTCATGAAGCCAATATGAATCCCAAATCTTTCCATCCAATACTAGGTATAGTAAGTTACACGTGCATTGATTCGCCAAAAAAAGTTACACATGCATTGCACGTGAGAGCTTAGATAATTGAAGTACACCATATTAGTTGAATGATGTCTCTTATATTTAGATACCATGCTTTGACCATCATATGTGAAACATAAATGACTATTTATTAATATATTGTCTCAACACAAGATTATATTAAAAAACAATGGCAATTCTATTTAAAAAAGAAAGTGGGAATATTTTAAGCATATCATATTTTTGTCAACACAAACATAGTTCAAGAACCCCTAATTAAGCTAATAGGTTCACCACAAACGCTGCTGAGCAGCAAACATAAACAGAGTTCAACAAAATATGCTAATTTTGAAGCAGTAGCAGAGACAAACATGCACAACAGTTATTTACCATCTTCTTCTTGTCGCCTCCTCCCGGTCCCGCTTCTTCTGCTTCTTGCTACCCATACCTTTAACCTTCGATGGCTTGGGCTTGGGAGGAGGCACACGACCGGTCTCGACAGCTTGGTTCAATTTATTCCTTAGGAATAGCCCATAGGCCATGTGGTTGGCTATGAAGCCGGATCGGCTAACAGTTTCCCCAACATTGACACAGCCAGACCCACAGCCTTCGGCATGCTGCAGAACACTTTGAAAGTCCACCTTTATGCTTGATACGTCTCCAACGTATCTATAATTTCCGATGTTCCATGCTTGTTTTATGACAATACCAACATGTTTTGTTCACACTTTATATCATTTTTTATGCGTTTTCCGGAACTAACCTATTGACGAGATGCCGAAAGGCCAGTTGCTGTTTTCTGCTGTTTTTGGTTTCAGAAATCCTAGTAAGGAAATATTTTCGGAATCGGACGAAATCAATTCCGGGGATCTTATAATTTCGCGAAGCTTCCAGAGCACCGGAGAAGGACAAGAGGGGAGCCAGGGGGGCCCCACACCACACCCCGGCGCGGCCCAGGGGGGGGCGCCCCCCTGTGGTGTGGGCACCCCGTGGCCCCTCCGACTCCCTCTCTTCGCCTATTTAGTCGTCCCTGACCTAAAAACACCGATACAGAGGACGAAACCAGAGAAACCCATCCAGAGCCGCCGCCATCGCGAAAGTCCAATCCGGGGGACAGAACTCTCTGTTCCGGCACCCTGCCGGACGGGGAATTGCCCCCGGAGTCATCTCCACCGCCGTCTCCACCGCCATCTTCATCACCGCTGCTGCTCCCATGAGGAGGGAGTAGTTCTCCATCGAGGCTCGGGGCTGTACCGGTAGCTATGTGGTTCATCTCTCCCATGTACCTCAATACAATAATCTCATGAGCTGCTTTACATGATTGAGATTCATATGAGTTTTGTATCACTACTATCTATGTGCTACTCTAGCAAAGTTATTAAAGTAGTTCTATTCCTCCCGCACGTGTGTAAAGGTGACGAGTGTGTGCACCGTGTTAGTACTTGGTTTATGCTATGATCATGATCTCTTGTAGATTGCGAAGTTAACTATTGCTATGATAATATTGATGTGATCTATTCCTCCTACATATGCATGAAGGTGACAGGTGTGCATGCTATGCTAGTACTTGGTTTAGTCTTTTGATCTATCTTACACTAAAGGTTACTAAAATATGAGCATTATTGTGGAGCTTGTTAACTCCGGCATTGAGGGTTCGTGTAATCCTACGCAATGTGTTCATCATCCAACAAAAGTGTAGAGTATGCATTTATCTATTCTGTTATGTGATCAATGTTGAGAGTGTCCACTAGTGAAAGTGTAATCCCTAGGCCTTGTTCCTAAATACTGCTATCGCTGCTTGTTTACTGTTTTACTGCGTTACTACTGCTGCAATACTACCACCATCAACTGCACGCCAGCAAGCACTTTTCTGGCGCCGTACTACTGCTCATATTCATTCATACCACTTGTATTTCACTATCTCTTCGCCGAACTAGTGCACCTATTTGGTGTGTTGGGGACACAAGAGACTTCTTGCTTTGTGGTTGCAGGGTTGCATGAGAGGGATATCTTTGACCTCTTCCTCCCCGAGTTCGATAAACCTTGGGTAATCCACTTAAGGGAAACTTGCTCGCTGTTCTACAAACCTCTCGCTCTTGGAGGCCCAACACTGTCTACAGGAAAGGAGGGGGAACGTAGACATCAAGCTATTTTCTGGCGCCGTTGCCGGGGAGGAAAGGTAAAAGGTACTCACACTCCGGACCTTGGCTACCAAGCTATTTTCCGCCATTGTAAGTACTCGAAGCTATTTCCTTTAGATCCTGCAATTGCAACTTTTTGTTTCTTGTTTACACTAGCTAGGCATAATGGAAAACAACAAAAAAATTAGTGAGCTTTTTAATCTTTTTCCTGATTTAGAATTGTTTGATGCGAAAATTAAAAAACCTATGGAACCTTATTTGCATGTTAGTAGCGATGTTATTAGTATGAATGCAATTACTGCTAATGCTATGGAGAAGTCTAAGCTTGGGGAAGCTAGTTTTTGTGATCTTTTTAGCTTCCCATCTTTAGGGGAGAAAATTTGTTCTGATAATGCTTTATCTCCCATATGCGATAACTCTAATGATGCTTCTGATATTTTGAATCCACCTGCTGAAAGTATTCCGTATAAAATACCTATGAAAATTATTGAACGTGTTATGGACAATCACTATAAAGGGGATGGAACCGTCCATCCTAGAGATCATTTACTGTTTTTGCACGAATTATGCGGGTTATTCAAGTGTGCAGGTATCTCTATGGATGAAGTGAGGAAGAAGCTATTCTCTGTTTCGCTGTCTGGTAAAGCGGCGCATTGGTATAAATTGTTGGAGAATAGACATTCTCTTGGTTGGGAGGAAATTGCATATCTCTTTTATTCTAAATTTTATCCTCCGCATGAAGTGCATATTGATAGGAATTATATTTATAACTTTTATCCTCATGATGGGGAGAGTATTTCTCAAGCATGGGGGAGATTGAAATCACTAATGCTCAAATGTCCCATTCATGAGCTTCCCCGTAATGTTATTGTTAATAATTTTTATGCGAGGCTTTCGGGACAACACAAGGACTATCCGGACGCGTGTTCGGAGGGATCTTTCACAAGCAAGGAGGTTGAAGCTAGGTGGGATCTTCTTGATCGGATTGAGGACAACGCCGAAGGATGGGAGAACGACAAAGGAAAAGAGTCAGGTATAAATTATGATTATGAATGCATTGAAGCTTTTATGGATACCGATAAATTTCGAAATATGAGTGCTACTTATGGTCTTGACTCTCAAGTTGCTGCAAATCTTTATAAAGCTTTTGCCTCTCACATTGAATTGCCTAGGAAGAATTTTGATAAGTATCATGAACCTTTTAAAGACGCTTGCATGAAGGATGAAACTGTTATTAATGATTGCAATGAACATGTTGAAACTTCTGAAAATGTTATTTCCTATAAGCATGTTAATTTTTGTGGAATACATAGACCTTGTGGAATTAATCAAATCAAAGATGAATATTGTATCCATCATGCTAATGAAAAAACTAGAAAGTGGTTTAGGGCTTTAGATGATCTTGGTAAAAAAGTTTGTACCCTTTATCCTTTTATTTGTGAAGTTTGCCATGAAGTGGGTCATTTTAATTTTCAATGCTCCTCCAATGATAATTTGAACCCAATGAGTGCTGCAAATTTGTATTGTGATGATGAAATTACTCCTAATCAGCATGATGAACTTACTCTATTTTTGGGGTGTGAAGAACTGTCGAGAAAAATCTCTTTGTTACATATGAGTGATCTTGATATTGATGATGTCCTGCATGGGTGTTTTTCTTATTGCGTTGATAATAGCCATACAAATACTTACATAAAAAATATTTTAGAAGATCACACCTTGCCAAAATATGATAGGACCGCTGTGTGTTTTCAACTAATTAATGAAAAGGAGGGATCCTCCCAAGTTTCTTCTATTGTTTCTGAAAGTAAATCAGGTTATGCGGACAAGCCACCCTTCGAGCCTCTTCCTCCTAAAGAAGGGAACGAGGAGAAGGAAGAGAAGAAGAAGAAGAAGGGGACGAAAAAGAAGAAGAAGAAGAAGGAGAATAAAAAGAAAGAGGTAACGGCGTATCCCCGCGTGAATGAAATAACGCTAGGTAACCGTAAGTATGTTGCTCCTAATGATTATTATGATAATGAATCTGAATACGATGATCTTCCTATGCCCTTTACATACATTAGCGATCATGATTTGAATGAGCACACTACGTTTGATATTACAAATCTCTGGGAAACTAATTCTGAAAATGATGATAATAATTGCCATAGTGTCAGTGCTATCCATGCTTCCTCCCATAATGATATAGAAAGCTCTAAGCCTGGGGAAGAGGTGTTTGCAAATCCTTTAGCTACTGGTCATTATGTTCTTGATACATCTCCTTCTAATAACAATAATGGTGTGGACACAGATAAACCGATTGTGAAAGATAACTATTCTATTTCTTATGATGACATTGTGCCTCCGACCTCTGACGTTCATTACAAAGAATGCTATGATATAGGTTCTAACTATCCTTATGAAACTTGTCATAGTCATGATTGGGTTACCAAAAACAATTCCCTTAATATGCAACTTGTTTACCATGTTCAAATTCTTGATAATAATCCTGCTCCAATTACTATTAATGAAAAGAACTCTCCTTATGCCAGAATTAATGATACTTCTATGCATATGAACCATGATAAGAATGTTTTAAGTGATGGGTATATTGTGGATTTCATCAATGATGCTACTGAAAGTTATTATGAGAAAGGGAAATATGGTTATATGCATCTTAATAATATTAAGTTTCCCCTCTTTATTTTGAGAATCTGGAAGTTACTTGTGTTTTATCCTCTTATGCTTGTCACTTTGTTCTTCATGAATTCATTTGTGTACAAGATTCCTCTTCATAGGAAGCATGTTAGACTTAAATTTGTTTTGAACTTGCCTCTTGAAGCTCTCTTTTGCTTCAAATACTATTTCCCGCGAATGGATTATTAAAACTGCCGAGCCCATCTTAATGGCTATAAAGAAAGAACTTCTTGGGAGATAACCCATGTGTTATTTTGCTACAGTACTTTGTTTTATATTTGTGTCTTGGAAGTTGTTTACTACTGTAGCAACCTCTCCTTATCTTAGTTTTGTGTTTTGTTGTGCCAAGTAAAGTCTCTATGGTAAAGTTGATGCTAGATTTGGATTGCTGCGCAGAAACAGCATTGCTGTCTGTCACGAATCTGGGTCTATTTCTCTGTAGGTAACTCAGAAAATTATGCCAATTTACGTGCGTGATCCTCAGATATGTACGCAACTTTCATTAGTTTTGAGTTTTTCCGTTTGAGCAAGTCTGGTGCCATTTTAAAATTCGTCTTTACGGACTGTTCTGTTTTTGACAGATTCTGCCTTTTATTTCGCATTGCTTCTTTCGCTGTGTTGGGTGGATTTCTTTGTTCCATTACCTTCCAGTAGCGTTGAGCAATGTCCAGAAGTGTTAAGAATGATTGTGTCACCTCTGAACATGTGAATTTTTGATTGTGCACTAACCCTCTAATGAGTTTGCTTAAAGTTTGGTGTGGAAGAAGTTTTCAAGGGTCAAGAGAGGAGGATGATATACTATGATCAAGAAGAGTGAAAGCTCTAAGCTTGGGGATGCCCCGGTGGTTCACCCCTGCATATATCAAGAAGACTCAAGCGTCTAAGCTTGGGGATGCCCAAGGCATCCCCTTCTTCATCGATAAATTATCGAGTTCCTTCTCTTGAAACTATATTTTTATTCAATCACATCTTATGTACTTTACTTGGAGCGTTCGTTTGTTTGCTTTTGTTTTTGTTTTTGTTTGAATAAATGCTTGTGTGGGAGAGAGACACGCTCCGCTGGTTCGTATGAACACAGGTGTTCTTAGCTTTTAATTTTCATGGCAAAGGTTGAAACTGCTTCGTTAAATTGTTATATGGTTGGAATTGGAAAATGCTATATGTAGTAATTGCTATAATGTCTTGGGTAATGTGATACTTGGCAATTGTTGTGCTCATGTTTAAGCTCTTGCATCATATACTTGGCACCCATTAATGAAGAAATACTTAGAGCATGCTAAAATTTGGTTTGCATAATTGGTCTCTCTAAGGTCTAGATAATTTCTAGTATTGAGTTTTGAACAACAAGGAAGACGGTGTAGAGTCTTATAATGTTTACAATATGTCTTTTATGTGAGTTTTGCTGTACCGTTCATCCTTGTGTTTGTTTCAAATAGCCTTGCTAGCCTAAACCTTGTATCGAGAGGGAATACTTCTCATGCATCCAAAATACTTGAGCCAACCACTATGCCATTTGTGTCCACCATACCTACCTACTACATGGTATTTTCCGCCATTCCAAAGTAGATTGCTTGAGTGCTACCTTTAAACAATTCAAAATTTATCATCTCTTATTTGTGTCAATGTTTTATAGCTCATGAGGAAGTATGTGGCGTTTTATCTTTCGATCTTGTCATTTACTTCGGACAGACTTTCACAATGGACTAGTGGCTTCATCCGCTTATCCAATAACTTTGCATAAAGAGCTGGCAAAGGGGTTCCCAGCCCCAATTAATTAACTTCATTAATAATTCTCTTCACATGTGTTGCTCGATTCATCAGTAAGCAACTTAATTTTGCAAATAGACACTCCTCCATGGTATGTGAAAAGTTGGTCGGCACCCGATGGAATCGGTTAGCCATGGCTTGAGAAAGCAAAGGTGGGGAGGAGTGTCATCATAATAAAAATAAAATAAAAAGGCACTCCTTCATGGTATGAGATTGTTGGCAGGCACCCGATGGAATCGGTTAGCCATGGTTTGTGAAAGAAAGGTTGGAAAGAGTGCCACCCCACTAAAATACATGTGTAAACAAAAGAGAAGAGGGATGATCTACCACGGTGGTAGAAATAACGTCCTTCATGGGAGCCGCTCTTGAAAGTCTGGTTGATAAGGTAGTTAGAGTACCCATTACCATTCGTTGACAACAACAAACACCTCTCAAAACTTTACTTTTATACTCTCTTGATGTTTTCAAAACCAAAGCTCTAGCACAAATATAGCAATCGATGCTTTCCTCTTTGAAGGACCATTCTTTTACTTTTATGTTGAGTCAGTTCACCTATCTCTCTCCACCTCAAGAAGCAAACACTTGTGTGAACTGTGCATTGATTCTTACATACTTGCTTATTGCATTTGTTATATTGCTTTGCATTGACAACTATCCATGAGATATACATGTTACAAGTTGAAAGCAACCGCTGAAACTTAATCTTCCATAGTGTTGCTTCAATGTCTCTACTAAGAATTTATTGCTTTATGAGAAACTCTTATGCAAGACTTATTGATGCTTGTCTTGAAAGTACTATTCATGAAAAGTCTTTGCTATATGATTCAATTGTTTACTCATTGCATTTACATTGTTTAGAATCGCTGCATTCATCTCATAAGCTTTACAATGGTATGATTAAGATTATGTTGGTAGCATGTCACCTCAGAAATTATCTTTTATCGTTTACCTACTCGAGGACGAGTAGGAACTAAGCTTGGGGATGTTGATACGTCTCCAACGTATCTATAATTTCCGATGTTCCATGCTTGTTTTATGACAATACCAACATGTTTTGTTCACACTTTATATCATTTTTTATGCGTTTTCCGGAACTAACCTATTGACGAGATGCCGAAAGGCCAGTTCTGTTGTTCTGCTGTTTTTGGTTTCAGAAATCCTAGTAAGGAAATATTTTCGGAATCGGACGAAATCAATTCCGGGGATCTTATAATTTCGCGAAGCTTCCAGAGCACCGGAGAAGGACGAGAGGGGAGCCAGGGGGGCCCCACACCACACCCCGGCGCGGCCCAGGGGGGGGCGCGCCCCCCTGTGGTGTGGGCACCCCGTGGCCCCTCCGACTCCCTCTCTTCGCCTATTTAGTCGTCCCTGACCTAAAAACACCGATACAGAGGACGAAACCAGAGAAACCCATCCGAGCCGCCGCCATCGCGAAAGTCCAATCCGGGGGACAGAACTCTCGTTCCGGCACCTGCGCCGGACGGGGAATTGCCCCGGAGTCATCTCCACCGCCGTCTCCACCGCCATCTTCATCACCGCTACTGCTCCCATGAGGAGGGAGTAGTTCTCCATCGAGGCTCGGGGCTGTACCGGTAGCTATGTGGTTCATCTCTCCCATGTACCTCAATACAATAATCTCATGAGCTGCTTTACATGATTGAGATTCATATGAGTTTTGTATCACTACTATCTATGTGCTACTCTAGCAAAGTTATTAAAGTAGTTCTATTCCTCCCGCACGTGTGTAAAGGTGACAGTGTGTGCACCGTGTTAGTACTTGGTTTATGCTATGATCATGATCTCTTGTAGATTGCGAAGTTAACTATTGCTATGATAATATTGATGTGATCTATTCCTCCTACATATGCATGAAGGTGACAAGTGTGCATGCTATGCTAGTACTTGGTTTAGTCTTTTGATCTATCTTACACTAAAGGTTACTAAAATATGAGCATTATTGTGGAGCTTGTTAACTCCGGCATTGAGGGTTCGTGTAATCCTACGCAATGTGTTCATCATCCAACAAAAGTGTAGAGTATGCATTTATCTATTCTGTTATGTGATCAATGTTGAGAGTGTCCACTAGTGAAAGTGTAATCCCTAGGCCTTGTTCCTAAATACTGCTATCGCTGCTTGTTTACTGTTTTACTCGCGTTACTACTCGCTGCAATACTACCACCATCAATCGCACGCCTAGCAAGCACTTTTCTGGCGCCGTACTACTGCTCATATTCATTCATACCACTTGTATTTCACTATCTCTTCGCCGAACTAGTGCACCTATTTGGTGTGTTGGGGACACAAGAGACTTCTTGCTTTGTGGTTGCAGGGTTGCATGAGAGGGATATCTTTGACCTCTTCCTCCCTGACTTCGATAAACCTTGGGTAATCCACTTAAGGGAAACTTGCTGCTGTTCTACAAACCTCTGCTCTTCGAGGCCCAACACTGTCTACAGGAAAGGAGGGGGAACGTAGACATCAATGCTCCTTGTGTAAAAGGGGCAGCTGTTCCTGGCACCAGTCTAGGGTTCACTCCAATACTTGTCAAACTTCCCCGCCTTAAGCTTGTTGAGAGTGGCCCTGGCCTTCCTATGACGCGACTCGACATTGCTGTCAACATCATCAGTAGCAGCCTGATACATGCCAAATAAACAGGTGAAGAAAATATGTAGCAGTTGCAAATAATACTGAATATCAATCCTAAAAAGATTCTGACGCTAATTCAAAACTCTATAGCGCAAAAAAACAAGGAAGAGACCATAACGCAAATCGATCCAGGGCTATGTTGAATAAGGGAGAGAGGTGAATCAGAACATACTTCCTCCTCCTCGTCGACGGTTGGTGGCGGCGGCTCAAAGATGAGATCAACCTCGTCCTCGTCATCTAGCGGATGCTTCCCAAGAGAGTGGACCCATCTACCAACAGCATCGGATGCCGATGAGCGACCGATGGCCCGACCTTCGGCAATGGCCTCCACTTCATCTTTGGCATCCGCTGCATCGATGATCTCCGCCCTTGCGGCCATGCGTGCTGCGGTCGTGGCTCTGGCCGCCTCCTCTGCGGCTAAGCCCAGCCGCGCGGCCTTCGCTTTCGCTGCGTCGACGGCGTCGGTTGGGTTCTCCATCAGTGGAATGGGAAGGGGAAGTGAAGAGAGGGTTTTTTCCAGTCCGCGGAGAGAGGGAGAAGTGGGGACGTGAAATGGATAACTGATGATATTTCGAGATTTGGGAGACATAGCACGAACGGGCAGATGGACAACGCGTGGGGGCATTACCGCATACTGTCTCTATCCTAGAAAGAGCGTACGTGTGGGTTTTCAAGGCATATTAAGGATTTTATATTATTAAATTGGGAAACTGTCATCGGCCATCTCTCACCTCTTCAACTTTTCCACCTCCAATGAGCTAAGTGCATGTAGTAAATAAGAAAACCATATTATGCTAAATACTACTACCTCCATCCCAAAGCGTAAGGCTTATATTGTTATTAGAAAGTCAAACTATGTCAACGTAAACTAAGATTTTACCAAAAAATCATTAACATGCAAAATACAAAATTAATATCAATACATAGACAATGAAAAATATTTTGGTCTGGTATATACAAAATATTATATTAGTTGATAGATTGTTCTAAAATTTTGGTCAACCTTTACTTGGTTTGACTTTTCAAAAAGAGACTTAAGCTTGGTTATGGAGGTAGTACTACTCGTGAAGAAACTACATCCCTTGTGATGAGAAAGAAATATTTTTTACTACCACTCTTTTGTGGACAAATTTTGAAGTGCATTGCAAAAAGAGAAGTACACTCTTTAATGGACAAATTTTAACCCTAAACACCCACTTATTTCAGGAAGGAGTGAGTATAGCCCAACTTGTTTTTTTTCCTGGGCACTACACTTTTTTCCTTGTGCAATGCTCGACTCTACCCTTTGTCTCATTGTAATGGTCACTTTAAGTCAATTTTTCGCACACACATGTATTTTATAATTTCCTACAGTGTTGACCGTGCTACTAATATTTGTTTTAATGCGCCAGAAACAAAATTTTATTTTCTAAGTGCCAAATTAATCTAGGGTTGGTTGTGAACCGGCGAACAAAATGATAGCCCAAAAGAGGAACACCCCAAGGTACAAAAGCTAGAATATATGCATGTTTCTATGTACATATGACCCTGGGTTTGTAGATAAAAACATTCATATAGGCCGCTTACTATTAATACTAGTCAAAGGTACATGCTTCGCATGTTGAGATAAATGCCTGATATTTAACAGTATTTTTAACTTAGTTTTCAAGCAAGATGCATAATAAACAATACACTCTCACATCTGCGAGTGTTTTCTGTTAACACGTGCCTAGATATGTTAATCGCACAGAGTTTCTTGTCAAAGTAAATGCGCATAAATATTACTTTCACCATTTCAAAATATTTTATTTCCAGGATAGTCGAAAGCCAAACAACTTTAAATTTCTCCGAGTATATAGTTGAATATATCAATGTCTAAAATGACAAGTTTAAGTAATTAGATTTATTATAAATTATGTTTAGTACTATAGGTTTGAGATTATAGATGCTTACATATTTTTCTACAAACTGGTCGCATTTTATTTTTTGTTTACTTAATTAGGACAAACCTAAAACTTTGATTATTTTCGTATTGTAGAAATTAAAAATTTAATAAACTTAATTTTAAATAGGGATTTCTATTTTCATGCCCTCGGGTTCTTAGGTGTACTCAGTTTTCCCCAGCTCCTTAGTTTTTCCTCAGTTTCCCCAAGCCCTTGTCTGAAACCCTCACAAGTAGCTCGGACGGGAGGAATCCCGTTCAGTTGACCGTTCCGTGCTGACGAGTGGGGCCGCGTCGTGTGGGGCTGGTAGAAAGGGACCGCGTGGGACAGGTCGAGACCGTGTTTGGTCATACGAGCGGAGCAGGGGCCGTAGCATGTGGGGCCATAGCGTGTGGAGCCATGTGGGTCCGGGACGTGGGCACGAGTGGTTTCTGTCTCTTTCGCCGAGATTAGGAGTTTTCAATGCACCTTTTTCCTCTCTCTCGCTCGATCTCATTCATTCTTGATTGCCCAAATTGGTAGCAAATCTATAGCAGTTTATCCTTCTGTTTTTAACGCCATTCATTTCTTTATGTCTTCGTTTTTACCCAATCAGGTAGGAAATCTAGGGCACAAATCCTGAGAAAATATAGGATAAGCTGCATACAGCAGCCAACATAGCATAGATATATTCACGACAGATCCAACAGTACTACCGATAGATCCAACATAAGCTACATTTTACATGAATTTAAGCTGCTCTACAGAAAGAGCAGTCACATACAGAGAGTGCAGTAGTGTAAGGGTATTTTACCCTTATCCATTATTTTGCTAACCATGACACCGTGCTAGAGTATTTGGCCTAATACATGTCTATGAGGTTAATCCCAGGTATTAGCCAATGATGCATAAATGGTGTATCAATGGAACAAGAAGGTAAAGGGAGACCCCCCACTTCGACAACAATCAAGAAGAGCTCTTCAGCACTTGGCCGGCCATAGGTCCGGTCAGACCGGCCCTGGCACCGGCCAGCCCGACGCCGACCGGCTCCTGAGCTGGTGCCAGCCGGGGGATGTACTGTAAGTCACAGAGCCCTCCCGGTCATGGCCCAGTCGCTGGCCCGGTTTGGACCGGCCTGGTCCGGTCAGGAGCCCGGTCGGACCGGGTTGTGGGCCGGGCGCCCCGGCGCCAACCGACTCCTACGCTGATGCCATCCGGAGGCATTACTGCACGACAATGTCCTACCCCGGTCAAGACCCGGTCCCAGCTCCGGTTTGGACCGGATGGCCCAGTCCCTGGCCCGGTCTGACCGGTCCCTGCGCCGACCGGCCCGGTCGCAGGCCCGGTCGACCGGGTTTCTCGAGGAAGTTGCTGAGGTGGCAAGTCATCAACGGCTATATTTCAAGTGACACTATATATACCCCTTCTCCTACCTCTGAAGGGTTAGGCACTACACTACAAGCTGTTCTTGACCTCTCTATCTCATACTCCATTGTTAGAAACACCAAAAGCCTCAGATCTACCTCCTCCTCCACCCAAACTCAAATCCCTCCGGGGAAAAGATAGAGGAGGCTCCGATCTACCGTTCTACCAAGCCAAATCTTATTCCCCCTTGTATTCATCAAGAAACTTGCTCTCTAGGGTTCCTTGGAAACCCTAGGTGGGCAAGAGAGGTCCGGAAGCATCCGGTCTGTGGATTTGCTCCTGACAAGATTGTGAAGGTTTGGAGGCTACCTCAAAGTCTACCACAAGTGAGTGAGCTATTCCTTCGTGGGATAGGCTCCGGAGAATAGGGTGAGCCTTCATGGCGTTGGGGAATCCTTCGTGGGACCTCCACCCCTCCAAACGTGACGTACCTTCTTGCAAAGGAAGGGAACACGGGAATACACCCTCGTCTCCGCGTGCTATCGGTTATCTCTAACCGAACTCCTTACTTGTGATATAACTGCCTGTGAGAGCCTTCGTGCTTGAGTTACTGGTATCCTCATATAGGTTGCTTCACCTAGTTTGCATTAGGCTCACCTTTATATTCCGCAAAGCCTAATATTGCAAAGAAAGAATTAAAATCTGTAGAAACCTATTCACCCCCCTCTAGGTTTACCATCTCTGAACTTTCAATTGGTATCAGAGCCTGGACTCTTTTTAAGGGCTTCACAGCCTTAAGAGTGAGATGGATAAACTATTCGAGGGTCTGGATAAAGACTCTAACCTCTCGGTTAGGGAGATGAAATCCAGATTCTTGGCATATGATGCTGAGAAAAAGTTGAAGGAGGATGAAGTCCAAAGCCAAATGGCACAAATGACTGCCATGCTTAAGAACCTGACTAGTGGAACCGCTAGTGGGACTTCGGTTCCTCCGGAAGGTTTTCATCAAGTCAATCATGACTATCCCAAAAACACTTCACCCATGCCTCATATAAACCATACTGGGAATGTTCCCCATTTTGATGGAACTCACTTTCCTTTTTGGAAATCTTCTATGGAGTCTCATATTCGCAGCTGCAGTGTGGAGTTGTGGGAGATCATTGTTGATGGATACCGGAAGCCACAAGATCCCATTCGGTTGACCTCCACCGAATTCTACAACCGTCAACTCAATGCCTCTGCACGTGACAAGATTAGGAGTGGAATCAACCGCAAGCTCCTTGATCAAGTCAATGATATTGACTCCGCTAAAGAGTTGTGGGATCGGATCGTAGTACTCCAAGAGGGAACCGATCTGATCCAATCAGCTCTCTATGAGTCAGCAAAGACTGAGGCAACTATGTTCATGATTAGACAAGGAGAATCTGTGGCCGATGCCTATGGAAGGCTTGGTGCTCTGAGAGTGAAGGTCAAGGGCCTAGGATGTGAGAAATACAACGATGGTTTTGAGATGAATGAAGCATTCATAAAGTCCAAGGTCATCGCCATGATTGCAGTCAAGCAAAAGGATACCAACCTTGCACTCAACTTGCAAATCATTACCAAGAGTGCTGATCTGAACGCAGATGATCTAGTCTCCTACGTGGCAGCCAATGAGAACATGGCCAAGACAGGAGAAACGCTCATGGCAATGAACCGTGTTGATGAAGCCTCACACAACCTTGCCCTGAAGGCTAGAGCTGATCATGAAAGAGAAGAAGACTATGAAATTGAAGAAGATGAAGAGATGACATCAACTAGTGACATCGCGATCGACTTTGCCTTCTTTGCCAAGAAGTACAAGACGAAGCTTCCAATATTCTTCAATGAAAAGAAGAAGAAGAGAACGTGCTACAACTGTGATGAAGATAGTCACTTTGCAAATGAGTGTCCTTATGAGAAAAGGGTAGACAGGCCAAAGTTTGTCAAAGGAGTCAAGCCAAGATTGAAGCCAAACCCAATCAATGATCGATACAAGAAGAACAAGGGAAGAGCCTTTGTTGGGGCTGAGTACACTTTCGATGAAGAAGAAGAAGATGAGGAGAAGGAGGCCGGAGTGGCTAGTTTGGATTTCACCAAACCCGGGTCACTATTCACATATGACTACTCCAAGGATTACTCCACGGAGAATGATGTTGGTTCTTCCTTCATGGCAAGAACAACTCATGATGATGACTCTTCCTCCTCTACGGTCATCGGCCCTTGTCTAATGGCAAGAGAAACAAAGGTGATGGAATCTCCACCCTCTCTATCTAGCATTCTTGATGATGATGAAACTGAAAATCAAGAAGAGTTAGCTATGCTTAAAGAACTTTACAACGTAAGATGCACTCTTCGGGGTAATGCTCTTGTCAAGTTTGATTTCTTGATAGACTCCCTCAAAGAAAAGGACGAGTCTATTGAGGAATTAGAATATCATTTGAATGATAAAGAACGGAGATTCAATCTCCTGAGACAAGAGCTAAAAACCGAAAGGTGCATATCTCAAGTGCTTAAGCAACAAATTGAAACATTTAAACTTGATAAAGTTAAGGACCTAGAAACTATTGAAAGGGCTCAATTATTGGCCCAAGAGCTCGATGCTTCAAAGAAGGAGCTTGAAGTTTCTCATGCTTCTCTCACTAGGGATCTTGACCATCTTGAAAGGGCTAACAAGCTCATCAAGGATGAGCTCAAGAAACTTGGAGAGAACCATGACATACTTCAAGAAACCTACAAGAAGGCTCTTGGATCAATGAATGATCCCATTGTTGTTGAAAAAGCTGCTAGTTCCTCCACCTCTTTTAATTGTGAGCATGCTAAGTGTAACATCCTAATTTTTTTCGGACTGGATTTTTTTTTTCTAAACAAAGGATGTTGCAACGCGGTCGAATAAAAATAAATTCTTGTTTGGAGTTGTTAAACTTAATTCCAGATGTTTTGAAATTAAGTTGACATATAAAAGAAGAGGAATAATTCCTCAGAGTACTTCTTGTATTATAAAATTTAGATCTGCTTTTTAATTTGCCAATTTACTTCTTCTTATTTTTTTTCTAGAAAACCCACTAGGCTTTCACATGCATGTACATGTGAGCCATGGCTATAGCCATGCACGCACACGACGACATACCGTACTAGCACAAGTCAGCCACTTACTTTACCCATTCTTTTTCTCTCCACTATATCTCTCTCCTCCTACCATTTTTTTTTTCTCTTTTCTACTAGATGCATGCATCGACTGGACTATTTCTTTTCTGACTACACTCGCAGGTCCTGCTCTGTGCTCTGTGCTCTCGTTTCTTCTTGCTTACGTAGCGAAGCATCCCAGCTGAACCAGCGCTCGCTCGACCTCGCACGAGACCCAGCCGAACTAGCGAAACAGCGCACTACTTCATCTTCCCGAAACGCCAGCCATAAACGCTAGCAAACTGCTGCAATTACCCCGCCATAAACCTGTCTTTAAGCACGTCTCTTGGAGTACCATTCTTCTCCTATATAGCATCAGATCGAAGCCCCTGCTCTCCTCTTTCATCCAACTCCACCACTGGAGCCATAGGCTCACATAGTAAGCCAAACTCGCGAGAACGCCGCCGAACGCCGCCGTCGTTCCCGACGACCCAGGCCACGAGAGGAGGAGCTGCTGCGCCAGGGAGGTCACCAGGAGCAAGGAAGCCAACCCACGGAAGGAGAAGGGAAATCGTTGATCATCCACGACACCTCCGGCAACGCGATCGACTCCGGCCGCCGACGTCTACCTCAAACTGCGACGAACTCAGTGAGAACCAGCCGTTTCTTTTGCTCGGAACGCGATCCCCATCCATAGAGCTACCTCCTAGACATGATCCTCAGCCTTAGTTCGGTAGTTCGTCGCGCTGCCGGTGAACCGAATGCCACTGAATGGCATCAGTTTTGTAGCCTATCTTCCACACTTATTTTGATCTTGAGTCCAACATAGAAAAGTTACCCAATGACCTTAGCAACGCAGCGGTGTGGTTAGTTGGCGAATATCTTCATCAAATTATTTTTGAAACGAGAGTTCAAATTGTTGCATCACTATAAGCATGCGGTATGTTCATGTAGATGCATGTGTCTAATATATTGTTGGCTAGTCGTACATGTATTCTTCATAGTCTAGTTTGATCATAGCATTTGCAAATGATTTCATATGCTTAACTTTGGTGTAATTGTTAGATTTGAGTAACGTCTTGCATATATTTTGTAGATGGTTACTTAGTCCGGGTGTTGTCACTAGATCATGTTAGGTTATTTGTAGACTTTGATTAGTATTACTGCTCACCATGCTGGTAGATTAGAGTGATCATAGGATTTATATCAAGTTGCATACTAGTTTAACATATAATTTTGTTAGCATGATCCTGCCTGTTGTTGCATTAGTGTCTTGCTACTGTTAAAGTCAGTGTAGTTCATGCATATTAGTTGTTGCTCCGGTCGCATGTATACACTATTCAAATCCTGGATTATTTACCTATGCTTGATTATGACTAGTAGCATGTAGTCTGGTTGCACATTATATTTTAATTCTGTGCCATCTATACATGTCCGCTCAATATGTTTTCTAAAATATTTTGTTACCCGATATCGAACGGTCGCCATGTCTTATGCCTTACGAGCCATTTCGGTCTTTTTCGTGTAATCTATGTATGCCAAACGATCGACACACACCTTTTATTTGGATCTTTTCATTTGAATCTTATTCACTTTTTATTTGCATCTTATTCGTCGTATTGCTTGTATTCATTTGTATTGTTATTGCTTCGATACGACGATTAGGGGGAAACGGAGAGTGGTACGATCACGACCAGGGAGGCGAAGGGCAGGAGTTTGACAACGAAGGCATGTCCTCTCATCATATTTATCCCAGTTTTACAAATTGCATTCTATTTTATGTGTTACAAATATATATGCTATTTTATTCCAGTAGCTAGCGTGTCGATTGACACACCAACCTTGATTCGCTTGTCGCCTTTTACTTAATACCCTGAGTAGAGATTATATAATAATCCTGATAGAGTAGAGATGCTTAGCATGCTAAATAATCATTAGGATACTTCCTATTGCCTCTTTGGAGGAATTGATCGACCTTCGGGTTAAACATACACTTTTGAAAGTTGTTGAGCTCGTTGAGCTAGGCTGATTAGCCGTTGTGCTTCATCTACTCTCTCTTTAACTCTGGGTGAAACTTACCATCTAAACATGGCGCGGGCGACAGCTGAATCAAATGTTGAAGGAGCGATTGGCTTCCCTTCACAAGCTGGAGGGGGCAATCCGTCGTTCGTGCCGCTTAAGGGTCCTAATAAGTCTTGGATTTGAAGATTGTGACAACCGTACAACCATATGCTATATGGGCACTGGCCTGGTTAAGTAAGTTAGTCAGCCTTAGGTGTTGATGTTGCCGTACCGCATATGAGGTGGCTGCCTACGGGAGAACCTTCGGCAAAGATGGGGGGACCGGTTTGAGGACGTACTCTCAGTACCGTGCGCCAGACCCGGTGGGCATGTCACATCTTTGGGGGATCTAGCTAAAAGACCTTGTCACAATCCCTCTGCCGGTACACCAAATGGTGTGTACTAAACCAGAGGCCACTGGTGGGCAACAAGACGGGGTTGTGTCGTGTGGGCAAAGTGTACGACCTCTGCAGAGTTAAAACTATTCGAATAGCCGTGTCCACGGTCATGGACGACATATGAATCCTTCTTGACATACAGGAACCTGTTTTGCTATTTCCCTCTTTGCCTCTCTCTCCTTTCCATCTTTTCCCTGGAATCTGAATCCTATGGAATACGTGAGTTGTCGAGGACAATCACGTTGATGAGAAATATTACACTCATTATAAAACATGTTTTCGTCTAAAACTGCTTTTACCAAATATATTGCAAATAAAATTGGCTTTTATGCAAAAGAACCTACAACCTTCCTTTGAAGCCTCATGTAGATATATTAGGTTTTGCACCGAGGGGGCATGTTGAGTACGAAATGTACTCATGGCAAAACTTTTGTTGATATTCAGAGTACTATGAAGATGGTGAAGACTATGGCGACTACGACGACGCTGAGGAGTGAGGCCTCGTGGACTACATCGACTGCCTGTGGCTGAGATGGAGTCACTTCGCGTTTATTTATCCGCTGTGCTTTCTGGTTGTAATAAATGTCACAAGACATTTCACTATGTGGCTCAAACTTTGTAATAATTATTACTTTTGCACGTTCTGCAATGATATTCATTTTGCTGTGTCGTCAACTTGATCTTGAGATTGACGAGTAACACAGGGGGGTCGGAAAGTTAAGTTCCGGTTCTCACACTAATCTTGTTGCGGAACATGTTCGTTTACAAGAGGAACTATCTTTGCATGTTGAGACCAATAGATATCTTGAATCTTTGGTGACCAAATATGGTCTCAACTATCATCCTAATGAATCGGCTTGTGAGTAAGCAACTATTCTTGAGGAAAATGCTAGGTTGACAAAGGAACTAGCCAAGTTCACCACCGCCAAGAATAAGATGGGATTGGATGACCTTTTGAGTAAGCAAAGGTCAAACAATCAAAAGCATGGACTTGGGTATGCTCCCAAGCCCTACAAGAAGAACATCTACAAGAAGGAGAAACCCGCTCAAGAGAAGAACAAGAAGGTCGCTAATGTTGGCAAAGCCTCAAAAGGCAAAGCCACGAGTGGTGACCGCACAGGACCTAACAATCACTATGATTTATTTGTTGATTATTATGGTGATGTTTATGCTAGATATGTTGGCCCTCGTAATGGCTATGCTTATAGAGGGTACTCAATTTGGGTACCAAAAGATCTTGTTGCCATTACAAAGGAACCCATTAATTGATGGGTTCCTAAAACCTCTACTTGATTTTGTAGGGGTATTCCTCCGGTGGTCCAAAATGGGTGTTTGATAGTGGATGCACCAATCATATGACCGGAGGAAGAGGTGTGCTTGACCAATTCATAGAAGATGTAAACAAGAAGTCAAGCATCACCTTTGGTGACAATTCAAAGGGAAAGGTACTTGGGTATGGCAAGGTGGCAATCTCTAAGGACTTGTGCCTTGAGACGGTCATGCTTGTTGAATCCCTTGGCTATAATTTGCTTTCTATATATCACCTTGCGGATGCCGGTTATAATTCATATTTTACTAATTATTGTGTGAAAGTCTTTAGGAGTGACAATCTCAAATTGGTCCTTGTTGGATATGTGGAGAACAACCTTTACGTGGTTGACCTCTCGAAAGAGAGCCCCTCTCCCTCCACATGTCTAATGGCGGCCAAACATGACGAAGGTTGGTTGTGGCATCGCCGCCTTGGTCATGTTAACATGAGAAATCTTAAACAACTCCTAAAGGGTGAGCACATTGTTGGACTAACCGGCATTTCTTTTGAGAAAGATCGTGTATGCAGTGCATGTGTAGCTGGAAAGCAACTCAAGAAGAAACATCCTATCAAGAGCATCGTCACCACATCTAGGCCTTTGGAGCTCCTTCATTTGGATCTCTTTGGGCCATCACATTATGATACTCTTGGTGGGAGCAAGTATGGACTTGTCATTGTCGATGATTACTCAAGATACTATTGGGTCTTTCTCCTCAAGTCTAAGGATGAGACCCATAGAGAGTTCATCACCTTTGCCAAGAAGGCTCAACGTATGTATGAATCTGAGATCAAGGCAATAAGGACCGACAATGCACCGAGTTCAAGAACTACACTATGCAAGAGTTTGTTGATGATGAGGGCATCAAGCATGAGTTTTCAGCTTCGTACACCCCTCAACAAAATGGTGTTGTTGAAAGGAAGAACCGGACTATCATTGAGATGGCAAGAACCATGTTGAGTGAATTCAACTCACCCCACAACTTTTGGGGAGAAGCCATCTCTACAGCTGTCCACTACTCCAACCGGCTCTTCCTCCGCCCCCTCCATAACAAAACTCCATACGAGCTTCTCATAGGTAACAAGCCTAATGTCATGTACATTCGTGTCTTTGGATGCAAATGTCTTGTTAAGAACAATAAATGGAAGCTCGGTAAATTTGAAACTAGAACTATAGAGGGCACATTTGTTGGATATGCGGAGAACTCCCACGCCTATAGATACTACAACAAGTCCACTGGGCTATTGAAGTATCTTGTGACGTGGTGTTCTTGGAGGATAATGGCTCCCAAGTGGAGCAAGTTGTTCCATGTGCTGCAGGTGATGATGATCCTTCTAATGCCATCAAGCTTATGGGCATTGGAAACATCCGGCCCATAGAAGTTCATACTGATGATCAAAGTGATGAAATAGAAGTATCAAGCTCAGCCCAAGTGGAGCCTAGCTCAACTCAAGCTGAACCATCAAGTGCAACTCAAGAACCATCCTCCACTCAAGATGAGTCACATTCCGAAGAACAAGAAGAAAGTCCTCATCCCACTGAGCAAGACCATGATGATGATCAAGAAACATCCTCAACTCATGTTCAAGCTCAAGTGGTCCCTCATGATCGAGTACTAGCAAGAGATGAATTCATTGATCATGAAGGAACCATTCGGAAGATTAAGGCTGCTACAAGGGCAAGTGACATGAAAGTAGATCAAGTCCTTGGTAGCATCTCAAAAGGAGTGGTAACTCATAGACACCATGCATTACTTATCACTTATTGTCAACACCATGCTTTTGTGTCTAGTTTTGAGCCACTCAAGGTACATGAAGCCTTGGTTGATCCGGATTGGGTAATTGCCATGCAAGAAGAATTGGAGTGTTACACTCGTAATGAAGTATGGTCTCTAGTTGAGAGACCCAAGGATCATCGCATCAATGTTATTGGGACCAAATGGGTATTCAAGAACAAGCAAGATGAGAATGGCATTGTTATAAGAAATAAAGCAAGGTTAGTGGCGCAAGGGTTTGCCCAAATAGAATGTATGGATTTTGAGGATACCTTTGCGCCGGTAACCCGTCTTGAAGCTATTCACATTTTGCTTGCATTTGCATCTTTCCACAATTTCAAATTATATCAAATGGATGTGAAAAGTGCATTTTTGAATGGACCCCTAAAAGAAACTGCATATGTAGCTCAACCCCCGGGTTTCGAAGACCCACGCCAACCCAACCACGTGTATTTACTCCATAAGGCACTCTACGGTCTCAAGCAAGCTCCACGTGCTTGGTATGAGTTCCTTAGGGATTTCTTACTACATGATGGGTTTTGCATGGGTATGGTCGATTCCACCCTTTTCACCAAATGGGTTAAAGGGGGTGGCCTATTTATATGTCAGATATATGTTGATGATATTATATTTGGTGGAACTAACCCCAATCATAACAAAGCTTTTGAGCTATTGATGACTAGGAAATTTGAGATGTCCATGATGGGAGAGTTGAAGTTCTTCCTAGGCTTCCAAGTAAGGCAACTTGCACAAGGCACCTTCATCTCTCAAGAAACGTATGTGAAGGACATGCTCAAGAAGTTCGACATGACCAATGCAAACCCAATGAAGACACCCATGCCCGTAAAGGGGCAACTTGGCTCATGTGATGGTGAGAAGGATGTGGATATAAAGGTATACCGTTCCATGATAGGATCCTTCTCTACATGTGCGCCTCTAGGCCGGATATCATGCTAAGTGTAGGGATGTGTGCTCGTTTTCAATCTGCTCCTAAGGAGATCCATTTGATGGTGGTCAAACGGATTCTAAGATACCCTGTTCTTACTCCTACTCTCGGGCTGTGGTATCCAAAGGGGTCAACCTTTGAACTCATTGGCTATTCGGATTCCGATTGGGCCGGTGATAAGGTTAACCGGAAGTCTACCTCCGGGGCTTGCCAATTTATTGACCGGTCATTGGTGAGTTGGTCATCCAACAAACAAAACTCCACCGCCTTATCCACCGCCGAAGCCGAATACATATCCGCGGCATCTTGTTGCACTCAGTTGTTGTGGATGAAGCAAACCTTGAAAGACTATGGTGTGTCTCTTGGTACGGTGCCTCTTCTATGTGACAACGAAAGTGCAATAAAGATCGCCAATAACCCGGTTCAACATTGTCGCACCAAACACATTGACATTCGTCATCACTTCCTACGTGACCATGTTGCTAATAGGGACATTGATCTCACTCATGTGGGGACAGCGTACCAATTGGCGGATATTTTCACTAAGCCTTTGGATGAAGCCCGGTTTGTGAACTTGAGAGGAGAACTTGGTATTCTTGATCCTAAAAACTTAGATTGAATAACTTCTTGCACTATATTGTTGCATTTATCTTGCTATCTAGCTTAGAGGTGCAGCACATATGGGGATAGTCATCTTACCATGTCTTGGTATGATGCATACCTATGTGTGCAACATAAATAGACCCAATGTCATTATATGAACCCAAGCATGTCTCTTCGAGGTCCCATGACATTTGCGCTTTAACATAGGGGGGGGGGGTAATCCCCCGCCCCTCATTAAGCCTCAATTGCAAATTGATTTGACTATATATGGCTAAAATGATCTTATTGCAACAACTATTTCAAAATGATTTGTGATTCTTGATATATATTTCGAATCATGCCCATTGTTGCTATTTACATCTTGTTTGGATTTTCACTCCAATGGGCATGCCTAGAAAACCTTGTGTTTCCTACCCCATGTCTATGCTCATCTCATCATACATCTATCTATCTATATGTACATGTCATCTTTTGAGCATACACACACAAGTGCACAAAGAATAGGGGCAAAACGAGGCAAAACGTGGCAAAGCGGTGTTCGCCGGTCTCTGGCCCGGTCGGACCGGCCTCTGCGCCGGGCCACCCGGCCCCAGACCCGGTCAACCGGGCGGCGCGCCGGTCGTGCGGCTGGTTAAGTGGGGAGGAGGTTACCCCTTGGTGGTCTTCTTCCTCACTTCTCCCCTTCCACCATAGACTCCATGTGCGCCGCCCCCTTCATCTCCACCTCTCCATAGGGCTTTCCCACCACTAGAATCCTCTCAAACTTCATCCCACCATAGATCGGGCACATTGGATCATCTCCACCAAGGGATTTGGTCTCCTTCAAGCCACACTTGGAGATCTTGAGGATTTTGCCCTCAAGCCTTCTCTTGCTGTTTTCTTTGTTCTTTTGAGCAAAGAGGACCATGTCTTCGGGTAAATTCCCTCTTTCATTCCCTCTCCTTCTCTTTTCCTCACACATTGCATATCTTTGAGGAAATTTGAGAAAAATTTAGGGTTAGGGCTAGGGTTTGTAAGTCCTCATGCCATTAGAGTGTCTCACACCACTATGCACATGTTCCACTCTATAATGCTATAGTATATGTTCAAGTTTATGATTTTTTGCATGCTTTTGTGGTTGAATTTCTGGGCAAACCTAACAAGTCGACAGCACCCGGCCCCAGGCCCGGTCAACCGGCTGTTCAACCGGCCGGTCCGGCGCGTAGCCCGGTCGACCGGATGACAGACCGGCCCATCTGGTCTCTCATCCGGTTGGACCGGACCACACGTCGGGTTGCCCAGTTCTTCGCACAACTCCGTCAAAACACTTGAATATATGCTATACTCTTTGGCCTCTTTATTTCTGATGACATGTACACTTATCCTACTGCTATCCTTGCTCTATTTGCTCATTCACAGGTGGTTCCAGTGATGATGGCCGTGGATCTCTTTCCAAGAGAGGTAGGCATGAGAGGCCTCCAGGGTGTCGTACTAGCTCTCGCTTGCCCTCTAGAGCACCTCAGAATACTGCTCCAGGCAGTTCAGCTGGAGGTAGAAGCAAGACATTTTCCAAAAGAAAGAAAGACAAGCATGCAGCTGAAGATAATGATCTTATTGAGAGAGTTCCACAATTCAATGTGGGCGGAGCACATCTTGCTGATTGGAGAAGAGTTAGAGAGGCGGATCCGTATCGGTTCGAGGAATGAACCTACACTGGTGGGGACAGGTTATTCTGGACAAACACTCAAAAGTGCATATGGGATGATTTCTACAACTCTGGAGAGTGTATGAAGAATGGTGTCATTGTGATGCCAAAGGCCATCAACAAGGAAGTGCTTTCCATGCATGAAGCCACCTAGTACCGCTTTGTGGTTGATACCTTGAAGGGTATGGGGCTGTATGATCTTGTGTGCTTGAAGCCGGGTGATGAAAAGGGAGCTGGGCACTATTGTCCAATTCTTGTCCGCCAATTCCATTGCACTGTGTTCTTCCATGATGATTCCGATCGCACTATGACCTGGATGACTGGTAAAGAGAAGTACACTTGCAACTATCAAGACTTCTGTGAAGCCATGGGATTTGGTGGTGGCTGTGCTCGTGGATTTAAGATTCACTCTCAGGATAAGTTCACTCATGGAGACATTGCTTTCTGCTATCCTTCAGAGCCTACAGCTGGTCCTCCCACTATCTCTGGGATGTATTACTCCTATCTTGTGCTTGCCAAGCTATTCCGTGAGAATCTTATCAGCAAGTCAGGAGACTCAAGTGAATGCCGTGCCTACCACCTTAACCTGATGTACTATTGCCGTCCTGAGAACATTAGGACAATTGATGGCTATGACCTCATCTACTGTGAACTGAGGCGTTCTGTTTGGGATCGCATGACTCCAAACTATGCTCAGTACATTCAGCAGGTCATCAATAAGGTGGTGCCTTCTCCCTACAACAAGAAAGATCAACTGGTCAAGATGGATCCATTCAAGTTTCCTACTCAGGACAATAGGCCAGGAAATCCCAGCCATGATGCCTTCTGAGCGCCGTTCCAAGGAAAGGCATGACCCTGCAGCTAGCTCCAGCTACTCTAGGTGCCCCAAGCGCGGTGCTTCTCGCTTTTTGACCAGCTTGTGGCAGATGTGCAAGAATACCAATGATGTTGCTCATCATAGTCTTGCCTTGAACCAGGAGACCAGGAGGCGCCAAAATGAGTTCATGGCTGCAAGGAATCACCATGTTCCTCCTCCTGGACCTGAGATGGAGCCTGTGATTGCACCAACTTGGGAGATGCCTCCCATTGATGATGAGATGCTCCAGAACTTTGATTTCTCCATGTATGCTCATGGTGGTCTTCCCCCTAGATCTGCTCAGGACCCTGATACTGCTGGCTATAGAGAAGATGATGATGAAGACAATGAAGAGTATGGTGATGATGATGATGAGGGTGATGAGGACGAGGATGAGGATGATGGCTCTCCACCTGCTGGGACAGAGTTCTACTGATGGGAGCGCTAGCATCCCTACTTTTTTCTTCGCCTTTTTGGTGTTCCGATGCCAAAGGGGGAGAAGAGAGTAGAGTCTAGGATCACGTGGTCCCTTGGTTGCACAAGCCATGATTGATACTTTATTTGCTTCTTATTTGGCTTGTGCTTAGCCATGATTGATACTTTATTTGCTTCTTATTTGGCTTGTGCTTAGCCATGATTGATACTTTATTTGCTTCTTATTTGGCTTGTGCTTATTTGCTTTTTCATTCCAAGAACCATTTGCTACTTTGAATAATTCGTGTATGGACTAGTACTTGTATGCTTAATCTCTATATTATGGTGATTATGCTTTGTGCTTATATATCTTGATATTGTCCATACCATGCTTGTTTCCTAAAGATATTGGGGGAGCTTCTCATATTACACAAATGGTGCACTTTGCATTCAAACGCAAATTCTCCAAGTGCACACATTATGGGGGAGCTGTCTTAATATCTTATATGGAACCAAGGTTTCAAGCTTATCATAATATCTATATGTGACCCTAGCTCGGTTTGTCATCGTATACCAAAAAGGGGGAGATTGTAAGGGTATTTTACCCTTATCCATTATTTTGGTAACAATGACACCGTGCTAGAGTATTTGGCCTAATACATGTCTATGAGGTTAATCCCAGGTATTAGCCAATGAGGCATAAATTGTGTATCAATGGAACAAGAAGGTAAAGGGAGACCCCCCCACTTCGACAACAATCAAGAAGAGCTCTTCAGCACTTGGCCGGCCATAGGTCCGGTCAGACCGGCCCTGGCACCGGCCAGCCCAGCGCCGACCGGCTCCTGAGCTGGTGCCAGCCAGGGGATGTACTGTAAGTCACAGAGCCCTCCCGGTCATGGCCCAGTCGCTGGCCTAGTTTGGACCGGCCTGGTCCGGTCAGGAACCCCGGTCGGACCGAGTTGTGGGCCGGGCACCCCGGTGCCAACCGACTCCTACGATGATGCCATCCGGAGGCATTACTGCACGACAATGTCATGCCCTGGTCAAGACCCGGTCCCAGCTCCGGTTTGGACCGGATGGCCCGGTCCCTGGCCCGGTCTGACCGGTCCCTGCGCCGGCCGGCCCGGTCCTAGGCCCGGTTGACCGGGTTCCTCGAGGAAGTTGCTGAGGTGGCAAGTCATCAACGGCCATATTTCAAGTGACACTATATATACCCCTTCTCCTACATCTGAAGGGTTAGGCACTACACTACAAGCTGTTCTTGAGCTCTCGCTCTCATACTCCATTGTTAGAAACACCAAAAGCCTCAGATCTACCTCCTCCTCCACCCAAACTCAAATCCCTCCGGGGAAAAGATAGAGGAGGCCCCGATCTACCGTTCTACCAAGCCAAATCTTATTCCCCCTTGTATTCATCAAGAAACTTGCTCTCTAGGGTTCCTTGGAAACCCTAGGTGGGCAAGAGAGGTCCGAAGCATCCGGGCTGTGGATTTGCTCCTGACAAGATTGTGAAGGTTTGGAGGCTACCTCAAAGTCTACCACAAGTGAGTGAGCTATTCCTTCGTGGGATAGGCTTCGGAGAATAGGGTGAGCCTTCGTGGCGTTGGGGAATCCTTCGTGGGACCTCCACCCCTCCAAACGTGACGTACCTTCTTGCAAAGGAAGGGAACACGGGAATACACCCTCGTCTCCGCGTGCTATCGGTTATCTCTAACCGAACTCCTTACTTGTGATATAACTGCCTGTGAGAGCCTTCGTGCTTGAGTTACTTGTATCCTCATATAGGTTGCTTCACCTAGTTTGCATTAGGCTCACCTTTATATTCCGCAAAGCCTAATCAAAGAAAGAATTAAAATCTGTAGAAACCTATTCACCCCCCCTCTAGGTTTACCATCTCTGAACTTTCAAGTAGGCACGTTAGTGGTGTTCTTAGTGGTGTTCTTAGCCATTGCATTAGGTGCATCGGTTTGGGTTCTCTCCGGGGTTTCGGTCTCGTAGAGGGCTTTGTGCCTTTGTGGCGTGGTAGCCTTTGTGGCCTTGTTGCCTTTGTGGCCTTGTCGCGTGGTAGCCTTTGTGGCGTTGTTGCCTTTGTGGAGTGTGGTTGCCTTTGTGGTCTTGGAGCCGGTTGTGGCGCGTTGGAGCCTTCGTGGCCTTGTTGCCGTGTGTGGCGTGTTGTAGCCTTTGTGGCCTTGTACTTGAGAGCCTCCGGTGTTGTGGAGTTTTCTCAAGCTTGATACTTGGGTGTTTGCCCCAAGCTTGTACGGGCTCGGTGACCACCCTCAAGGGTCCCTTAGTGGATCGAGGCTTTCCCTTTGGTGGAAAGGCTCGAGGAGAATACGGTGGCCCTAGCGGCTCATTGGAGTGCCTTGTGCCTCCACACCGCTCCAACGGAGACGTAGCACCCAAGGGTGTGAACTTCGGGATATATCGTCATCTCCTCGTGCACCGGTTACTTCTCAACGAGCTTCTTTACCTATGCGCTTTACATTGTGATAGACCTTATGATTGTTGTTCCATATCTAGCTTGTTATCACCTTGTTGCTTATCATGCTTAGCATAGGTTGTTGGTGCACATAGGCAAACCCTAGTTGATAGGCTTTGTGCTAAACAAGTAAACCTTGAGTAGTTTTATTCCGCCTTGTTTATCCCTCAAGTAGAAGTTTTTATAACCCGCCTATTCAGCCCCCCTCTAGGCGAAATCCTTCTACATTCAACAGGACCAGCTACTCCAAGCCATTGTCACTACAAAAGACCAGCCAGCATGCTTCGTCATCTCCTGCATACTGTTTGACAAGCTGAAGCACTTCAACTGGCGCATTGTTCAATCCCATCAGCATGGAGAGAGGAGTTATGTTTATGTCAAGATGATTCATGCTGATTTGGTAAGGTTTCACGATAAGATGTATGGGTGGGGTGAGGCAAGAGCCACATTTTGCAGCATTCGCACAGTCTTCGCTCTTGAGCCAGACCCCATGGATGCTTACCCAGTGGTGCAGCTGTCCTGACTTGATATATGTTTTATGATCCGTATGCTGCTGTCGTGGAACTGTGACGTGGAGCTACCTTTCTTATGGTTTCTAGGATTTTGGTTTCAACATGTATTATGGAGCTTACCTTATGACTTTCACATGCGTTTGGCAGTTGATCTGTAATGTTTATGGTTGGTTGTCTAATCTACTTGGCACAATCACATTGCAAAGGCAACTGTTCTTTTTCTTTTTAATTGTTATTATAACTTATGTGTTATAACCAGGCAAGAATATGCAAGTTTGGTTCTCTGGCCAATATATATGTACATACAACTTTCGTTCACATAATAACACTTACACGGGAAAAGAGTAGCTTTCTCTGTTGGACAAACACCAAACCACAAAAGGGTAACAACACAATATCCAAACTAGGTACGGCACTTGTTGAGCATACATGACTTTTGGCGTAAAATCACCTTAACCAACACTAGTAGCATCTTGTTCTTTGGAAGGTGCTATGCTTATCAGTCTAATCCCAATACACCACCTACTTCAGGTGGCACGATGATGTCAGGTGCAGGCTCACCAGTACCAACTCCAGCTGCATCAGTCTCCATTGAAGGTACGCCAGTGCTGTAGTAGACACCATTAGCAATGCAAGCTGAAGGTGTTCTTATCCTCATATCAGGACCACATGATACGGGTGTCAAGCTTCATGCACTAGCTAGCGCAATCAAAAGTCTGAACTGATGGAAAGGGCTAGGCAATCCACTTATACATCTTAACAACAGGCAGTAGTACATCACTAGCATGACCATGTTCCTTTTGGCGCAGCTGCGATATCTTGCCGTTACAAAATAGGCAAGATGCAACCGAACATTTTACATCATGATCCTTAAACCCAAATCCACCCTCACACATTATTGGTCCTGGTACTTTGTTTCTTCGAAGAACCTGAAAAACATAGTCAAGTCTGATTATGTGAATATATCTAGTTCAGTTACAAGTTTAGTTTATATATGTGTGGATACGATGCATATCACTCACTTAACAAACTGTCCATGCAATATCTTAACATCAACCTTGGACGTGCCAAGTCGACGTTCTGTAGGGTACATCCATCTATACAGCACCGGACCTCTATGTACTACCTCATCGGGTAGTATTAGAACATCCAAATGCTCCATCGTACTATCAAAGAAGCATGGAGGATATATCAGCTCAATCTTGCACACGAAATCTGAGGTCTCATTCATAAGACATTCTACCACTCTTCTGTCAAAAAGTTAACTTTACTATAGATTTCCCAAAATATCCTTCGCAACTCTGCAAGCACACCTTGAAAATAGATGGTCAGAAGCTTTAAGCTATTTCAACGAACAAGTTGAGAACAAATCCATGCCTAGATATCTGAGCAAACAGATTTTATGTAAAACTACAAATGACACATTGTATCAGCAAACATATGGAATACACGAACGAAGGCAACATATTTTTTTTCAGCAAACAGATTGACTGCGCGGTTACATATTTGACAAAAAAAATGGATGGAACGCAACACATGACCAACCAATTAGAATAAAGGAATTGCTAAGTTTCAGCTAGCTGAGACGTAGCTTATGTCTTAGTCACGTGCTCCATCGTTGGATTTTGTTTCTGCTTCAAGATTCGTGTTTGCTACTGTTTGTACTTTATTAAGACCCACATCGGAACACACTAACTGAGACATAAGTTAAGTCTCAGTCGACTAAGACTTAGACACACCCTTAGAATAAACAGATCTAGCGGAAAACAATGACTAGTATAAGAAATAGATCTAGAGCAAAAAAATGCAACCGATCGATTACAGCAAGCAAACGAAATTATATGGGGGTTGACTACACTCTTCCAGTGATAATTAGTCCGACAATTTCCCGGCCCTGAAGATAACATGCATACCAGTCGATCGACCAGTTGACCGCCGCCGGTGCTTCAAGAGAAGAACGGCGCAGCCAGCGGTGCACGGCTGGCTCGGCTGAAAGATGCCTGGAGAAGCTTTGTTGCACGGCCTAGTTGAACGCTAGTGCATCTAGAGAAGAGCACGGCGACGAAGGAGACAGGGGTGAATTTTCACATGAATTTATGCAATTTTTGGAGAGCTTATTCCGTCTTTTTTTAGTCCCTCCCCTAGGTCTTTTTTTCGATTCCGGAGGAGCTACACCCAGATTAGTTTTTTGTTGTTGAGGGGAACACACCTAGATCAGGTGGGCCGGGCACCTCCAGCAAACTGAATTGTTCTAATGAGCCCATTAAAAATAGACCTATCGCGGTCATCTTGGCCCACCCTACTTTGATGCCAGCCGAAACCTTCTGAATTTAATTTTAGAGCCCATCATATCAAAGCTTCCTCCACCGTATATGTACATAGAGGCTGAAATATGGGACCTATCAAAGGCGGCAGAGGATCGAACGAAAAATCCAAGTAGGTAGAAATCAGGTGCCAAAAAATAATCCAAGAAAGTAAAGGTTTATTGTACATAGAGGCTGACATGTAGGACCCATCTGCCAGCAGCATCCTCAACGTTAACAAGGCGGTAGGGGATCGAAAGAAAAAAAGCAAATTAGCCAGAAATCAGGGGTCAAAAATAACGAGAAAGGAAACATTTATTAAACATAGATGCTGACACGTGGGACCCATCTTGCAGCAACAGCCTCAACATTTATCGTTCAGAGAGGATGACATGTGGGACCCATGAGCCAGCAGCGTCCTCAACATTTTAAAGCCGGCAGGAGATCCAAAGAAAAAAAGGCAAGTAGCCCGAAATTAGTGGTTAAAAATAAATCCAAGAAAGGAAACATTCATACTTCAGAGAGGCTGACACATGGGACCCATTTGCAGCAGCATCCTCAACGTTAACAAGGCTGCAGGGGATAGAAAGGAAATGTCAATTTGCTAGAAATCAGGGGGGCAAAAATAATCCAAGAAAGAAAAGTTATATTGTACAGGGAGGATGACATATGGGTCCCATTTTGCAGGAGCGGCCTCAACGTTTCAAACGCGGGAAGGGATCGAAAGATAAAGGCAAGTAGCTCGAAATCAGGGTTCAAAAATAAATCCAGGAAAGGAAAGGTTTATCGTTCAGAGAGGCTAACATGTGGGACCCAAGAGCCAGTAGCTTACTCAACGTTTCCAAGGTGGCAGGGGATCAAAAGAAAAAGGAAATAGCCAAAAATCAGAGGGTGAAAAAAATCCAAGAAAAGAAACTTTTATTGTACATAGATGATGACATGCGGGTCCCATTTTGCAGCAGCGGTCTCAACGTTTGAAAGGGGGCATGAGATCGAAAGAAAAAGGCAAGTGACCAAATATCACGTGCCAAAATTAATCCAAGAAAAGAAACTTTTATTGTACATAGAGGATGACATGTGGGTCCCATTTTGCAGCAGCGGTATCAACGTTTCAGAGGCGGCATGAGATCGAAAGAAAAAAGTAAGTGACCAAATATCAGGAGCCAAAATTAATCCAAGAAAAAAACTTGATTGCACATAGAGGATGACATGCGGGTCCCATTTTGCAGCAGCGGTATCAACATTTCAGAGGCAGGATGAGATCGAAAGAAAAAGGCAAGTAACCAAATATCAGGAGCCAAAATAGCTCCAAGAAAAGAAACTTGATTGTACATAGAGGATGACATGCGAGTCCCATTTTGCAGCAGCGGTCTCAACGTTTGAAAGGCGGCATGAGATCGAAAGAAAAAGGCAAGTGACCAAATATCAGGAGCCAAAATTAATCCAAGAAAAGAAACTTTTATTGTACATAAAGGATAACATGCCAGTCCCGTTTTGTAGCAGGGTTCTCAACGTTTGAAAGGCGGCATGAGATCGAAAGAAAAAGGGAAGTGACCAAATCAGGAGCCAAAAATGATCCAAGAAAAGAAACTTGATTGTACATAGAGGATGACATGCGCATCCCATTTTGCAGCAGCGGTCTCAATGTTTCAGAGGCGGCACGGGATCGAAAGAAAAAGGCAAGTGACCAAATATCAGGTGCCAAAAATAACTCCAAGAAAAGAAACTTGATTGTACATAGAGGATGACATGCGGGTCCCATTTTGCAGCAGCGGTCTCAACGTTTCCAAAGGCGGCATGAGATCGAAAGAAAAAGGAAGTAGCCAGAAATCAGGGGGTCAAAAAAAATCCAAGAAAAGAAACTTGATTGTACATAGAGGATGACATGCGGGTCCCATTTTGCAGCAGCGGTCTCAACATTTCAAAGGTGGCATGAGATCGAAAGAAAAAGGCAAGTGACCAAATATCAGGAGCCAAAATTAATCCAAGAAAATAAACTTTTATTGTACATAGAGGATGACATGCTGTTCCCATTTTGCAGCAGGGGTCTCAACCTTTGAAAGGCGGCATGAGATCGAAAGAAAAAGGCAAGTGACCAAATATCAGGAGCCAAAAATAATCCAAGAAAAGAAACTTGATTGTACATAGAGGATGACATGTGGGTCCCATTTTGCAGCAGCGGTCTCAACGTTTCAAAGGTGGCACGGGATCGAAAGAAAAAGGAAGTAGCCAGAAATCAGGGGGTCAAAAAATTCCAAGAAAAGAAACTTGATTGTACATAGAGGATGACATGCGGGTCCCATTTTGCAGCAGCGGTCTCAACATTTTAAAGGTGGCATGAGATCGAAAGAAAAAGGCAAGTGACCAAATATCAGGAGCCAAAATTAATCCAAGAAAAGAAACTTTTATTGTATATAGAGGATGACATGCGGGTCCCATTTTGCAGCAGGGGTCTCAACGTTTGAAAGGCGGCATGAGATCGAAAGAAAAAGGCAAGTGACCAAATATCTGGAGCCAAAAATAATCCAAGAAAAGAAACTTGGTTGTACATAGAGGATGACATGCGGGTCCCATTTTGCAGCAGCGGTCTCAACGTTTCCTAGGGGGCATGGGATCGAAAGAAAAAGGAAGTAGCCAGAAATCAGGGGGTCAAAAAAATCCAAGAAAAGAAACTTGATTGTACATAGAGGATGACATGCGGGTCCCATTTTGCAGCAGCGGTCTCAACGTTTCCAAGGCGGCATGGGATCAAAAGAAAAAGGAAGTAGCCAGAAATCAGGGGGTCAAAAAATCCAAGAAAAGAAACTTGATTGTACATACAGGATGACATGTGGGTCCCATCTTGCAGCAGCGGTCTCAATATTTCAAAAGGCGGCATGGGATCAAAAGAAAAAGGAAGTAGCCAGAAATCAGGGGGTCAAAAAGAATCCAAGAAAAGAAACTTGATTGTACATAGTGGATGACATGCGGGTCCCATTTTGTAGCAGCGGACTCAACGTTTCCAAGGCGACACGGGATCAAAAGAAAAAGGAAGTAGCCAGAAATCAGGGTGTCAAAAAAATCCAAGAAAAGAAAGAATTTTCGTTCATAGAGGATGACATGCGGAACCCATGATCCAGAATCGTAAACGGCTCGATCAGAGAGCGTTGAACGAGATGGCGCGATCGAAAAAAAAAACAATGCTAGAGAGGTTGCCATCTGGGCCCTATATCCCTGGGCGGTGCGGATTTGCATTGACTCGACCGGCGGACCCGAAAATTCATCATGCACCACGTCCTGGGCCACCATACGCGACGTTTTCCACGTTTTCGTCGGGCTAGGTGGCCTCAAAAACGAGAAAAAAAAGTTTTGACATGCACCACAGAGAGAGCAAAAATTGTCGGCCATGGTGCATCATCAACCACGGCGCGACTTTAACTTCGTCGGCTATGGCAACTTTTCTTGTAGTGAATGCAAGGGAAACATGTATCAAATTCCTGCAACATGTCGACTGTGATGCCCATATTTTTAACTGTATTTGCGAATATCAAATTCAGTCCGCTTCCACAATCCAAGAACACTTTGTTCATATTGAATCCCTCAATCAGTGCTTCGACTACCAGGGCTGCATGAACTGGCCTTGGGACAGACATCGGGTGGTTTGGCCCTGCTAAACAGGATGCTCTATGAAGACCAATCGATGTATTCTAGGACGTTAGCCATAGTACTCTCTGCAAGATTTATTTCTTGTGTGAGCTTCTTCATTTCCCTTCTGGAAACGCCAGTTTTATGGATCATGCTCATTTGCCCCCGGGGTGGAGGAAAAGTTTCATTAGAGGCATGATTTTGGACTTGCTGATTTTGAGGTGGCGGTGGCGGGTTCGGGAGCTGTGCCTGCCCCTTCCCTGATTCGTAGAACTTCTGAATATCAAGGAATTGTCGACAGTCCCTAAGAAGATGGCTTGATTTTTTGGTATTATCCTTCGGGTCAAAGTACGAGTGTATGTAACAAGGAGCGTTCAGCTGTTCAGCGAACGACAGTTCTGGAACCCGAGGCGGTCGTCCCTGTAGTTGCCACGGTTGCCTCCGGAACCACTGCAGTTTCCGTCACGACGATCGTCGTGCTTGTCCCCGCATTGATCATCATACCGATCATCGCGTCGATCGAAGTACCCCGCAGCTACAATGTTTGTGTCGTCATACCCGCGGTCTCTCCTCATTTTCTGACGATCACGCCGATGGCCTGAGTCATGTTTATGGTCGTCGTCTTCGTCGTTGCTTCGTGGTCGTGGCTTTCTTACGTGATCCTCGCTATCAGCCCAGCTGTTGGCGATTTCCATAAGTTTTGTAATGGTCTTCGCCTTCTTCCGCCCAAGCTCTTCGATATAGGATTCTCGTCGGATGCCGTCGCTGAAAGCGTCAATAGCTCTATCGATAGAAACGTCTTCGGCTGCGTTCAGGAGTTTGGTGAAGCGTCCGATGTATGTGCGGACCGATTCCGTTGGTTTACGCGACACTGTCGTAATTATTCGATTCTGACAGGTCTTTTGTACGTGGCCTGGAAGTTCTTGACGAAGGCGTCAACTAGATCATCCCAGGACCTAATGGACCCTTTCGGCAGTCCTCTTAACCAAGCCCGTGCCGAATACTTTAGGTAAAGTTGCAAGCATTGCATGGCCGCTATTTTGATTTCCCTTGTGCAAGAGCACCATTTGCAGGTAATCGTCTATCCAAGACCTCGGCTCCTGCTGACCATCGTATTTGGCAGCGTCGGTGGGCATAGGCTTGAATCTCTTTGGTGGCATTGACTCCCGAATCCTTTTTCTTAGTCAATCAGCACCTCGCAGTTCACCATCATATTCTTGGGTTTCTTTAGATTCCTCACTATCGTATCCTTCTCTTGCGGCATGCCGACGACGAGCTTTGTCAATCTTACTCTGCGTGATGTCGTCACGGGCGTCTTTTGGGTGTTTGGACCCGCTGCCCTGATGTGTGCTCTTCTACTTCCTAGGCGCGAGTTTATCTCCAAGTATCGCAAGGCTCTCCAAAGCGCCTCGGTGAGCTTACACCATCGGATCATTGGGCGCCGGTGGGTGGTTGATCAAATTAGCCGCGAGGTTTGCAATTGCCCCTTCGGCAGTCTTTGGCCTGATCATGCCCGCAGTATCCATGGTCATGAAAGAATTGGAAAGATTCGAAGTTATCTCCCTCGCATCGTCTTACGAAAGACAATGAATTCGCGGCCGAAACCTGCCTTGGTTGCTTTGGCATGCACTTCCATGTGAGGGTTGCCCCCTTCGCCGATCACTTGATTGGTCGGCTGCCTGTCGACGCCGATCGAGGTTTGTTTGTTCTTTGGCTAACCGATCCCGATTTTTGACCAGAATAGTATGATACACATTGAGGGTTCCTGCCGACGCTCCGATGGGAATCGGAGTGCGATTGGCTATTGATGGGATTCGTAGCATAGAAAACAAAAAAATTCTACCGCAAGAACGAAAACACAAGCCAAGATCTAATCTAGTAGACGGTAGCAACGAGGAGATGAAGAGACTAACCCTCGAAGATCGCAAAGCTTAACGAGATTAGATCTCGGGGTGGATGTAGACGATCACTTGCCGCTTGCAAAGCGCGTAGAAGATCTTGACGGTGCCACAATCGGGCAGCACCTCCGTGCCTCGGTCACACGTTCGGTGTTGATGACGACGTCCTTCTCCCCGTTCCAGCGGGCAGCGGAAGTAGTAGATCCTCCTCGGAATCCCGGCAGCACGACGGCGTGGTGGCGGTGGTGGTGGAGATCTCCGGTAGGGCTTCGCCTAAGCGCTGTGGGAGTAGCCGGTGGAAGAGGGGGCGGCTAGGGTTTGGGAGAGGGAGAGGTTGGGGCGCCGGCCTCAAAGGGGGCAGGGGTGGTGCGGCCAAGGTGTGCTGCACCCCTCCCTCTCTCCCTCATTATATAGGTGGATCCCCAAGGGTTAGGTCAAAATCTTCGAATAAGACCCCAACTCCAAAACCTTCCATATGGCCAAACCTAGGGGGAGTGGGACTCCCCTCTTTCCTTTGGTGGGGTGGCCGGCCACCTTGCGGGAGGAGTCCACACAGGACTCCTCCTCCCTTAGGCTGGCCGGCCAAGGTGGGTGGAGTCCCTCGGGACTCCACCTTCCATGGTGATTTCTTCCGGACTCTTCTAGAACCTTCTAGAATCTTCCAGAAAAATACCGGATCATTTTTAAACCTAGAAAATGACTTCCTATATATAAATCTTATTCTCCGGACCATTCCGGACCTCCTCGTGATGTCCTGGATCCCATCCGAGACTCCGAACAAACATTCGAACTCCATTCCATATTCCATATCTACTTAAACGACATCAAACCTTAAGTGTGTCACCCTACGGTTCGCGAACTATGCAGACATGGTTGAGACTTCTCTCCGACCAATAACCAATAGCGGGATCCGGAGATCCATAATGGCTCCCACATATTCAACGATGACTTAGTGATCGAATGAACCATTTACATACGATACCGATTCCCTTTGTCACGCGATATTTTACTTGTCCGAGGTTTGATCATCGGTATCTCTATACCTCGTTCAACCTCGTCTACTGACAAGTACTCTTTACTCGTACCGTGGTATGTAGTCTCTTATGAACCATTCATATGTTTGCAAACTAATTAGACGACATTCCACCGAGAGGGCCCATAGTATATCTATCCGTCATCGGGATGGACAAATCCCATTTGTTGATCCATATGCCTCAACTC
The DNA here is from genome assembly GCF_022539505.1 of Lolium rigidum. Taxonomy (NCBI): domain Eukaryota; kingdom Viridiplantae; phylum Streptophyta; class Magnoliopsida; order Poales; family Poaceae; genus Lolium; species Lolium rigidum. Next base: position 300,540,776 of record NC_061514.1, on the reverse strand, counting down.
ATACTTTCCGGATACCTAATCCCACCTTTATAACCACCCATTTAAGCAGTGGCGTTTGATGTAATCAAAGTACCCTTCCGGCATAAGTGATTTACATGATCTCATGGTAGAAAGGACTAGGTAACTATGTATCGAAAGCTTATAGCAAATGAACTTAATGACGTGATCTTATGCTACGCTTAATTGGGTGTGTCCATTACATCATTCACATAATGACATAACCTTGTTATTAATAACATCCAATGTTCATGATCATGAAACTATGATCATCTATTAATCAACAAGCTAGTTATACAAGAGGCTTACTAGGGACTCCTTGTTGTTTACATAACACACATGTATCAATGTTTCGGTTAATACAATTATAGCATGGTATATAAACATTTATCATAAACACAAAGATATATAATAACCACTTTATTATTGCCTCTTGGGCATATCTCCAACGAGTCTCCCACTTGCACTAGAGTCAATAATCTAGATTACATTGTAAGGTACCTAACACCCATGGCATTACGGTGTTGGTCATGCTTTGCCCTAGGGAGAGCATTAGTCAACGGATCTGCTACATTCAGATCTGTGTGTACTTTGCAAATCTTTACTTCTCCATCTTCGATGTACTCGCGAATCGAATGAAAACACAGCTTGATATGCTTCAGCTTCTTGTGTGACCTTGGTTCTTGTGCATTGGCGATGGCACCCATGTTGTCACAATAGATGACTAGTGGGTCCAATGCACTAGGAACCACACCAAGCTCAACAATGAACCTCTTCGTCCATACCGCTTCCGAAGAAGCTTCCGAAGCCGCTATGTATTCAGATTCTGTTGAAGACTTCGCCACCGTGCCTTGCTTGGAGCTGCACCAGCTACTTGCAGCACCATTCAATATAAACACGTACCCGGACCGAGACTTAGAGTCATCGGGATCGGTGTTCCAACTTGCATCGGTGTAACTAGTTACAACGAGCTCTTGGTCACCTCCATAACAAAGAAACATATCCTTAGTTCTTTTCAAGTACTTCAGGATATTCTTGACCGCTGTCCAGTGTTCCATTCCTGGATCACTTTGATATCTGCTAGTCAAACTAACAGCATGTGCTATATCCGGTCTAGTACACAGCATGGTATACATGATAGAGCCTACTGCTGAGGCATAGGGGATCTGATTCATCCTCTCTCTTTCTTCTACCGTAGCCGGACCTTGAGTCTTACTCAAGACCTTACCTGGCAACATCGGTAAGAATCCTTTCTTACTTTCATCCATTCTAAACTTCTTTAGAATCTTATCCAGGTATGTACTTTGTGAAAGCCCTATTAGGCGTCTTGATCTACCTCTATAAATCTTGATGCCTAATATGTACGCTGCTTCACCAAGGTCCTTCATTGAAAAACACTTATTCAAATAACCTTTTACACTGCTTAATAGTTCTATATCATTCCCAATCAATAATATGTCATCTACATATAATATCAGGAATGCTACAGAGCTCCCACTCACTTTCTTGTAAATATAGGCCTCTCCATGACACTGTATAAACCCGAAGTCTTTGATCACCTTATCAAAGCATCGGTTCCAACTCCTGGATGCTTGCTTCAGTCCATAAATGGAACGCTGAAGTTTGCATACCTTATTAGCATTTTTAGGATCGACAAAACCTTTGGGTTGTACCATATACAACTCTTCCTCAATGTCACCATTAAGGAACGCCGTTTTGACATCCATCTCGCCAAATCTCATAATCGAAAAATGCAGCTATTGCTAACAAAATCCTCACGGACTTTAGCTTCGCTACGGGTGAGAAAGTCTCATCGTAGTCAACACCTTGAATTTGTCGGAAACCCTTTGCGACAAGTCGAGCTTTATAGACAGTAATATTACCATCAGCATCTGTTTTTCTCTTGAAGATCCATTTATTCTCGACAGCCTTTCGGCTATTAGGTAAGTTTACCAAAGTCCACACTTTGTTATCATACATGGATCCCATTTCGGATTTCATGGCTTCTTGCCATTTGTTGGAATCTGGGCTCATCATCGCTTCTTCATACGTCGCAGGGTCCTCATCATTGTTGTCCACAATCATGACATTTAGACAAGGATCATACCAGTCTGGAGTGGTACGTTCCCTTGTCGATCTGCGAGGTTCAGTAGCTACCTCGTTCGAAGTTTTATGATCATTATCACTAGCTTCCTCTGTTACCGGTGCGGGCGGCACAGGAACATCTTCCGGTACTGCGCCACTCTGATCAACGAGAGAAGGTTCAGTAACCTCGTCGAGTTCTACTTTTCTTCCAGTCACTTCTTTAGTGAGAAACTCTTTCTCAAGAAAGGTTCCGTTCTTAGCAACAAAGATTTTGCCTTCGGATTTGTGATAGAAAGTATACCCTATAGTTTCCTTAGGGTATCCTATGAAGACGCATTTCTCCGCTTTGGGTTCTAGCTTGTCCGGTTGTAACTTTTTTACATAGGCTTCGCAACCCCAAACTTTAAGGAACGACGGCTTAGGTTTCTTATTAAACCATAATTCATACGGTGTCGTTGCAACGGATTTAGATGGTGCCCTATTTAAAGTGAATGCAGTTGTCTCTAATGCATAACCCCAAAACGATAACGGCAAATCAGTAAGAGACATCATAGAACGAACCATACCTAAGAGAGTTCGATTATGACGTTCGGACACACCATTGCGCTGTGGTGTTCCCGGCGGTGTCAACTGTGAAAGTATTCCGAATTTCTTTAAATGCATGCCAAACTCATAACTTAGATATTCGCCTCCGCGATCAGAACGCAGAAACTTGATCTTCTTGTTACGTTGATTTTCTACTTCACTTTGGAATTCCTTAAACTTCTGGAAAGTTTCGGATTTATGTTTCATGAAATAGATATACCCATATCTACTCAGATCATCTGTGAAGGTTAGAACATAACGATAACCACCACGCGAGGCTACACTCATTGGTCCGCACACATCGGTATGTATGATTTCCAATAAGTCTGTAGCTCGCTCCATAATACCAGAGAATGGAGTCTTAGTCATTTTTCCCATTAGACATGCTTCGCATCTATCAAGTGACTCAAAGTCAAGTGACTCAAGTAGTCCATCGGAATGGAGTTTCTTCATGCGTTTCACTCCAATATGACCAAGACGACAGTGCCACATATAAGTAGAATTATCATTCAATTTAATTCGCTTAGCATCAATGTTATGAACATGTGTATCACTACTATCGAGACTTAATAGAAATAAACCATTCTTCTCAGGCGCATGACCATAAAAGATATTATTCATAAAAATAGAACAACCATTATTCTCAGACTTGAATGAATAACCGTCTTGCATTAAACAAGATCCGAGATATAATGTTCATGCTCAACGCAGGCACTAAATAACAATTATTGAGGTTTAAAGCTAATCCCGAAGGTAGATGTAGAGGGAGCGTGCCGACAGCGATCACATCGACCTTGGATCCATTTCCAACGCGCATCGTCACTTCATCCCTCGATAGGCTTCGTTTATTCCGTAGTTCCTGTTTCGAGTTACAAATGTGAGCAACCGAACCGGTATCAAATACCCGGGCACTACTACGAGAACCGAGTAAGATAGACATCTATAACATGTATATCAAATATACCTTTGTTCTTCTTGACAAGGCCGCTCTTGGATCAGCCAAGTACTTGGGGCAATTACGCTTCCGGTTCCCCTTCCCATTGCGGTAATAGCACTCGATTATCGGGTTTAGGGCCACCCTTAGGCTTCTCGGAAGGAGCGACGGCTTTCTTGCCGCCCTTCTTGACATTGCCCTTCTTAGGTTTGCCTTGCTTCTTGAAACTGGTGGTCTTGTTGACCATCAACACTTGGTGCTCTTTCTGTATCTCAATCTCAGCAGATTTTAGCATGGAGAAGAGTTCAGGTAACTCCTTGTTCATGTTCTGCATATTGTAGTTCATCATGAAGTTTTTGTAACTTGGTGGCAGTGATTAGAGAACACGATGAATACCCAGCTGGTTAGGGATGATAATCCCCAAGTCACTGAGCTTCTTCGCGTGTCCGGACATAGCGAACACGTGCTCACTAACGGAGCTGCCCTCTTCCATCGTACAGCCAAAGAACTGTTTCGAGGCCTCATAGCTCTCCACAGCCGCATGAGTTTCAAAGATAACTTTGAGCTCATTGATCATATCACGAGGGTCATGGTGCTCAAAACGCTTTTGGAGCTCTGCCTCTAGGCTGCACAAAATGGCACACTGAACTTGAGAGTAGCGAGTCACCCAAGTCTCGTAAACATTTTTTACATCCTCGGATACTGCAGGGGGTGGTGGGGGACCTAGCGGTGCATCAAGCACATATTGCAGATTTCCGCCATTGAGGAAGATCCTCACATGACGGAACCAGTCGGTGAAGTTGCTACCATTGCTTTTAAGCTTTTCTTTCTCTAGGAACTGGTTAAAATTGATTGATGGGGACACCATGATCTACAACATATATTTGCAATAGTTTAGACTAAGTTTATGACAAATTGAGTTCAAATTTTAATTCAACAAAATTAAAAACTAGGTGAACTCCCACTCAAAACAATATCCCTCGCATTGTCTTAGTGATCACACGAACCAAATCCACCACACCAAGTCCGATCATCACGAGACAAGATGTAACTTCAATGGCGAACACTCAAAGTGTTCATCATATCAATCATATGACTCATGCTCTACCTTTCGGTATCCCGTGTTCCGAGACTATGTCTGTACATGCTAGGCTCGTCAAGGCAACCTTAGTATCCGCGTGTGCAAATCTGGCTTGCACCCGTTGTATGCACATGTAGAATCTATCACACCCGATCATCACGTGATGCTTCGAAACGACAAGTCTTAGCAACGGTGCTACTAAGGATGAACACTTTATTATCTTGATATTTAGTGAGAGGGGTCATCTTATAATGCTACCGTCGCGATCTAAGCAAAATAAGATGCATAAAAGGATTAACATCACATGCAATTCATATGTGATATGATATGGCCCCTTTGTCTTTGCGCCTTTGATCTTCATCTCCAAAGCACGGACATGATCTCCATCATCAACGGGCATGATCTCCATCATCGTCGGCGTAGCGTCAAGGTCCATGGTGCCGTCTTCATGATTGTTCTCCCATGTAGCAACTATTACAACTTCTTTGAAATACTACTCAACATGAAATTTAAAGACAACCATAAGGCTCCTGCCGGTTGCCACAATACAATAATGATCATCTCATACATATTCATCATCACATTATGGCCATATCACATCACCAAACCCTGCAAAAACAAGTTAGACGGTTCTAATTTGGTTTGCATATTTTACGTGGTTTAGGGTTTTCGCATAAGATCCAATCTACCTACGAACATGAACCACAACAGTGATACTAGTGTTGTCAATAGAAAGAGTAAATTGGATCTTCACTATAGTAGGAGAGACAGACACCCGCAAAGCCACTTATGCAATACAAGTTGCATGTCGAGCGTGGAGCAAATCTCATGAACGCAGTCATGTAAAGTTAGCCCGAGCCGCTTCATCCCACTATGCCACAAAGATGCAAAGTACTCGAACTAAAGACAACAAAGCATCAACGCCCACAAAACAATTGTGTTCTACTCGTGCAACCAATCTATGCATAGACACGGCTCTGATACCACTGATGGGATTCGTAGCATAGAAAACAAAAAAAATGCTACCGCAAGAACGAAAACACAAGCCAAGATCTAATCTAGTAGACGGTAGCAACGAGGAGATGAAGAGACTAACCCTCGAAGATCGCAAAGCTTAACGAGATTAGATCTCGGGGTGGATGTAGACGATCACTTGCCGCTTGCAAAAGCGCGTAGAAGATCTTGACGGTGCCACAATCGGGCAGCACCTCCGTACTCGGTCACACGTTCGGTGTTGATGACGACATCCTTCTCCCCGTTCCAGCGGGCAGCGGAAGTAGTAGATCCTCCTCGGAATCCCGGCAGCACGACGGCGTGGTGGCGGTGGTGGTGGAGATCTCCGGCAGGGCTTCGCCTAAGCGATGTGGGAGTAGCCGGTGGAAGAGGGGGCGGCTAGGGTTTGGGACAGGGAGAGGTTGGGGCGCCGGCCTCAAAGGGGGCAGGGGTGGTGCGGCCAAGGTGTGCTGGCCCCCTCTCTCTCTCCCTCATTATATAGGTGGATCCCCAAGGGTTAGGTCAAAATCTTCGAATAAGACCCCAACTCCAAAACCTTCCATATGGCCAAACCTAGGGGGAGTGGGACTCCCCTCTTTCCTTTGGTGGGGTGGCCGGCCACCTTGGGGAGGAGTCCACCTGGGACTCCTCCTCCCTTAGGCTGGCCGGCCAAGGTGGGTGGAGTCCCTCCGGGACTCCACCTTCCATGGTGATTTCTTCCGGACTCTTCTAGAACCTTTTAGAATCTTCCAGAAAAATACCGGATCATTTTTAAACCTAGAAAATGACTTCCTATATATAAATCTTATTCTCCGGACCATTCCGGACCTCCTCGTGATGTCCTGGATCCCATCCGAGACTCCGAACAAACATTCGAACTCCATTCCATATTCCATATCTACTTAAACGACATCAAACCTTAAGTGTGTCACCCTACGGTTCGCGAACTATGCAGACATGGTTGTGACTTCTCTCCGACCAATAACCAATAGCGGGATCTGGAGATCCATAATGGCTCCCACATATTCAACTATGACTTAGTGATCGAATGAACCATTTACATACGATACCGATTCCCTTTGTCACGCGATATTTTACTTGTCTGAGGTTTGATCATCGGTATCTCTATACCTCGTTCAACCTCGTCTCCTGACAAGTACTCTTTACTCGTACCGTGGTATGTAGTCTCTTATGAACCATTCATATGTTTGCAAACTACTTAGACGACATTCCACCGAGAGGGCCCAGAGTATATCTATCCGTCATCGGGATGGACAAATCCCACTGTTGATCCATATGCCTCAACTCATACTTTCCGGATACCTAATCCCACCTTTATAACCACCCATTTACAAGGTGGCGTTTGATGTAATCAAAGTACCCTTCCGGCATAAGTGATTTACATGATCTCATGGTCGAAAGGACTAGGTAACTATGTATCGAAAGCTTATAGCAAATGAACTTAATGACGTGATCTTATGCTACGCTTAATTGGGTGTGTCCATTACATCATTCACATAATGACATAACCTTGTTATTAATAACATCCAATGTTCATGATCATGAAACTATGATCATCTATTAATCAACAAGCTAGTTATACAAGAGGCTTACTAGGGACTCCTTGTTGTTTACATAACACATATGTATCAATGTTTCGGTTAATACAATTATAGCATGGTATATAAACATTTATCATAAACACAAAGATATATAATAACCACTTTATTATTGCCTCTTGGGCATATCTCCAACAGCTATAGCCTCACGGGCAATCTCCCACTCTTCTCCGGTGATGGTGTAATCACTGTTATCATTGCTGGCGCTAGCTTCCATGCTGCGACATTTGCCCAGATTGGCGCATGGAGTGCGCTCGCCCTCCGAGATTTCTTCTCCTGTAATGGGATTGATAATAGCGTAGACTTGATGACGAATCGCCCCCCATGTGGCTGTCCTGGGGAAGCTGCCGATACTTTCTTCATCTGAAGAACACCCAGCACTGCAAATGAAAGGTGTATCTTCCGATCCTAGCCCGTGCCTGGTGTCGCAGTTGCGGCAGTAGTACGAAGTTAGATCCGATGATCCTGAGTCATCGGATCCAACGGACATGGATGAAGTAGAACGGAATGATGATGTCGATAGTGAAGACGTTGGCGACGGTCCCAAAATTGTAGGCGATAGATCGAATGTGATTAGAGATAAAGCAGACGCAGCAGCCAATGAAGTCGCGGCCCGTGATGTCCTTGGGGTGACCGGATCAAGCAGTCGAAGAATTCCTTCGGTGTTGACATGGTAGTGCATGCTCCCGAACGCCATCTCCAGCCCATCACGCAAGCCCAAGAAGGTCGAACGTGATGAGTTATCGTGTGGAGTAAACTCGAAGGACCGGAAACGAATCAAGTTCCCCGAGCCTGGTGATGAAGGAGCCGATGAAGATGCCGGCGATGCTGGCCTTGAGGTAGCCGGTAAGATCGGAACAGCCGATGAAGTGCCTTGTACCAACAGTTTTCCCACAGACGGCGCCAATTGTCGGGGGTGCTCCCCGGCAATGCCCACCATGAGGGGCTTAGAATTGACGGAATCCTGCAGGCTAGCACGAGACATCGGTGATCGAACAAACGGGGAGAGAGATTTACCCAGGTTCGGGGCCCTCGATGAGGTAAAACCCTCACTTCCTGCTTGTCTTATCTTGATTATCAAAAGTATATCGGGTTACAATGGGGTAGCCGATGGGCTATGGTGGTCTCGCCGAAAGGCAAGGGTTCTCAGCTCTAGGGTTTGATCTTGCGGTGGTTCTATGTGTGTAAGTTATATTCCGGCAGATCCTCTCCTGGCCTTTATATAGCAGGCCAGGTCTCGAGAGATCTGTCCGGACTCGACTAAGGTACAAAGAGTCAAAGTCTAATGTTTCCTTGTATCGCATCCTCTTGCCTTGTCCATCAAGAATCTTCCTTCGGATGAGTCTCCTTCCCCAACGTCGACGCGCAAGCCCACTTCGGATGTTAGGTAATCTTTATGGGCCCCTGGTTGGGCCGGTGGAGTTAGCCTAATGTTGGTTACCCGAAGGGTAATGCCCACATCAGACAGCCTTCACCAATGTGGCCCAGTCAGGGTAGATGCCATCAGCAAGATAATATGGCTTGTCATATGCATTTCCATTGACCTCGTAGCTCACCCGGTGAGCTTTGACTTGCATAAGCCTGTTGAAAACCGATGATCGGTGTAACACATTGATGTCGTTGTTGGAACTGGCCATGAAAAAAAATGAATGCCAAATTCATAAATCTTGAGATATGACTGCTTCAAGAATGACAATGCGTCCCTCCGCATGCCCGCTGTACTGACCCTCTAGACACGTTGATAGACAACAGCCGCCGTGTATCCTCAACTATTGGCTCCCTACATTAATGTTGTCCGAACACGGCAATTACGGCTCGGCAAAACCGGTACATGGACTTAAGGCAGGTGCTCTCACCCATTGGAAGATACTCATCGAATATATCAGCAGCCATTCCATATGATAGCATGCGAAAAGCTGCGGAGCATATTTTTGGTAGGAGGTGAAGCCTAGCGCACCTGTTACATCGGGCATGCATTGGAAGTAGGGGTTGTAGTCTCTGACGCCGCGTAGAATGACCATGAACAGGTCCCTTGACATCCTGTACCGGCGCCGAAATATTTTTTGCTTGAACACCGGATCGGTGCGGTGGAAGTAGTCGTTGTGGAGCCGGATATGCCATTCCACTTTGTTCCACGGCAGGTTTTTTCAGCGGCCCTTCACAGAGCCCCGGTACACCGGCGTCTGGCTTGCATTGTACTCATGGAGGATGGAGGCCACAGCAGTAGCCATTGTCTGCGTCGACTGATCGGACTCCTCGTCGAAAGAGGAGTCAACGACCTCCGCGCGGAACTTGTCCAGCATCTGCCACATGTCAATCTGCATGGGTAGGAACTGTGGATCAATGGCCACGCACAATAGCGCCGAAAACACGAGCAAAAACCTACCGGCGGAATTGACCGAACAGGTAGTGGGCGGCGAGGCTGGGCGACTCAACCGGCAAAGTTTGTCTCACAAACAGGCGACAGGTGCGCGCCAGAGTCTACCCCGACTGAGATCATGTTCTCCGGCGCGGCGAGGACCGCGCCGACAGCGCGTACTGCGGTGGTGCAGCGGCGGGTGGGGTCGGGGTGGTGGCGTTGCACTAGGGCAACAAAGAAGGGGAAAAAGAAGCAAATCGAAGCGGTGATTTCGCTCTTCCTGACGTGCGGAACCGGGTAAGAAAATGACGACGCTCGGCGCGACCGTATATCGTCCGTGGAGACGCAAACCTGGCGTATATTTGGGCCAGATTTGCGTTACCGTGAACGGCCTGGTCACTTTACGTCGCCCCACTGAAGCAGCAGACCAAACGCATTTTTAATCTCCGTGGCTAAGGCTGCAGAGGCCCTAGGGGAGGAAACAGCCACCAACGGCCCGCGCGCGTATAATGCTGGCGATGATCCGTGGTTTCGATCCTGAAGTTGCGTTAGCTCATTGTGGGTGTGGAAAGTGCAGTATCACGTATGTTCACGCGATGGGAAGGCTTCTCGATCGAGTACAAAACCATGCGAATAGTGAAGAAAGGAGCTAGGGACCAGAACTAGTGATCCGCACTCTTGGCTTTCATCTACGCCGCCCCCTGATATCCCCATGTCCATTATTAGCTTTGCGATCCGTGAACAAGGCAAAGGTATGTATTAAAAATGCAGAAGGCAAAGGTATGTATTAAAAAATGCATAAGTAAATTAGAATACCTCCTGTGAAACATAAATACACATATGACACACAGTTAATTAGCCATATGTTGCGTCATTGGTACAACCTGGTACATAAAGATTTCGTGGTCTGGGCAGCTATATAATTTTTATATGGTACATAATTTCTGAATGATTTACACACACATAGTAACAAAAAAAAAACATTCAGAACAAGCTATGTATAGAAATTTGGATCTGGAGCATTGTTCTTGAGATTCCCCTTGAAAAAAAACTGGTTGAGCAAGAATCCTATTGAATAATGTTACATCATGTATTAGGTTCAACTTTATCATGAAGATATCAATTTTTGCATATTATTTTAGTTGGACAGAACAATATAATGAATAGAAAATACCATGTCATCTTGTGCATGAATAAATTCTGCATATTATGGAAGAACTGTAACAGAAAATTTTAGTGATCCAAGATCCATGAACACGACAGTAACCAAAAAAAAAAACCAGATTCCCTCGTAGACGTGAGGGAAGAAAAGAAAATTTCAGATCAGCAATCTCAATATATCAAAACATTTCGGACCAATTCCTTCAACAAAAAATCTAGCTAGATCTAGCGTCAAGATGGAGGTGTCAAGGCTGTTCATGTCCAGGGGATCTAACTTCGTGGCAGCAAAGCATCGATCTGGGCCACAATCGAGTCAAGGACATGACAGCAGGGGTGGAGATTAAAGCTGAAGCTGCCGCGGGGTATCTTAATCCACCACATAATTTAGATATGACAATAAAATATGATGTATAATGATCTATTTTCTAGTCTTATCTTTACTTACCAAACATTCTAAATATATGCTGACAAAGTTTGCGCTAAGAGATCATCTCTTAATTAAGAGAAGACAAATTATTTTTTCAACTTTCTCTTTCCTCCACATCAGCGTTTATCCTATGTGACGCGGCTAAGATATAACTATTGGACATGGGACAAAGGAACTGGGATAGGCCTACAAGGCACAAGATGTGTGGGAATTATTTTCTATTGATACTTCTAATTTTTTCTGTAAATTTTTAGATAAAGACAACCATATACTATATTAATAGTCAACAACAGCACATCCAATAAGCAAACCGTACACAAATATCCGTGGTCGCTCAATCTAACCATCAGGGACAGATCATGGTCTTTCTACAAGGATGCATCATTCAGACATAGGGTTTTCATCATGCAAATCAAGACTCAATACCTCACGGCCAACACCGAAAACAAAGTCACACCCTCGCTGCCGCCCACATTAAACGAAAATCGCAACTGCAGTTATATCTTGGCATTTTCCGTGCCAGGACGAACAAACACAGACACAAAAAACGTAGACCTAGGCGGCCATAAAATCAGGCCAGGCCCATCAGAGGAAAAGCCCATCAGAACTTGGGCCTAGCCTCTACCATATTTTGCATAAAACCTAAACCCGACCCAAACTGTTAGGCACAATACGAGGAAATTCAGATCCCCTTGCGATGTGGGCATTATCCTTCGGGTACCCAACATTGGCCTACCTCCTTTAACCCGGTAAGGGGCCCGTGAGAATCACCGCAGCCCAAGATGGACCAATACGTCGGTTGCAACGGAGAAAAGTTAGAAGGAGACGGATTCTTGATGGACAAGGCAAGGAAACGTCAAATAAGTGAAGGATGGACTAGATCTTACTGTAACATAGTTGAATCCGTGCAGTACTCTCGGGACCTGGCCTCCTATATAAAGGCCAGAAGAGGGCCTGCCGGAGGACATCGATACAACCTACACAATCGCATACAACCTCGCATACACCAAACCCTATAAACCTTGCCTCCCGGCGAGATCACCACCACGCAGTCTATCGGCTGCCCCATTGTAACCATTTTCATCGATAAATCAAGATCAGACAAGCAGGAGTAAGGGTTTTACCTCATCGAGGGCCCCGAACTTGGGTAAATCTCGTCTTCTGTTCGTTTGGTATCCGATGTCTCGTGCTAACCTGCAGGATTCCGTTAACCCTAAGCCCCTCATGGTGGGCATTGCCGAGGAGCCCCCTCATCAATTGGCGCCGTATGTGGAAAACCTGCTTGTTCAAGGCACCTCATCGACTGTTCCGATCGTGTCGGCTACATCTTCGCCGGCATCATCATCACCATCGACTCCACCGTCACCGATCTTGGAGGACTCGATCTGTTTCGGGTCCTTCGAGTTCACCCCCCACGCCTTCGCGTCGCGTTCGGCCTTCTCGAGCCTGCGCGGCTGTCGGGGGGAAGACCCCGGGTATGGCAAAGGACTGGAAACAGTTGGCTCAGAGCCGGCTGGCCCGCAGCCGAAGCCGGCTGAGGAGCAGCCGGCTGGAGCTGTGGTCGGCCGCCTTGGGGCCGACTGGAACCCAGTCTATGCTGGCTTGGCCATGGCCGGCTGTGCCATGGTCTGGGCCGGCTTCAACATGCCGTATCCGGCTGACCGCTCATCGGCCAGGTTCGTCTTTCCCGTGGTCGGCTCCGGAGGTTGGTGATCCTTGCAGGAGAAGGCTCGTGGACGGTCGTCCCGGGTGCCAAAGTCCACGAGGACGTCCCATCCCGCTGGTTCCGGAACACTGCAGAGCAACAGGGATCAGCGTGATGGACAGACCATCATGGCCCGGCTCTCCGGGGCGGCGCAGGCTACGAGCGGCGCTGCCTAGGGGCCGCAGGCTACGAACAGGAGCTAGATCCGGCCTACCGCCCGTCGATCGCTCCGTCCTGTCCCTGCCGGCAGCGACAAAGAGGACAAGACAGGGGCAGCAGCCGGGGGCCCCAGCGCCTCAGGACCACGCGAGGAAGGCGGAGCCGGCGCCATAGCCTCTAGGGACTTCTATGTAATTGTAACGGGCACTATATAAGCCCCAGTAGCACCCCCCCCCCCCCGTAGGGGGGACGGGCGGAGGACCGATCGATTCATTCTCCACTTTCATACTTAGCAGAACCGCTTGGGAGGAGAGGTCTTCGTCTACCTCGAGCCCTCTCTCAAGCCGGCCACAGCTCAAGGAGCACCATTGTACTGTCTATACACCATATACAACATCAGGCAGGAGTAGGGGTGTTACCTCCACACGAGGGCCCCGAACCTGGGTACATCGCCGTGTCGCTTGTGCTCATACCCGCCTCCGGAATCCGTCGTAGGCCACAAGGCCTCAACCACTCGACTCAAGCCACCCCATGGCATATGCCGTGACAGTTCCACGACATTTGGTGCCCACCGTGGGGCCTTCAGCGTCTGCGGCCAGAGTCTTCTTCCGGACGGGCCTCCTTCTTCCCTCCGGCGAGCGAGTCGCTTCGGGCTTGGTCTGGAGGCTTGGCTCCTTGGACTGCGTCAGCGACAATGCTGGCTGCTTCGCCGACAGGCCCTTCTCTGCAGGCGGCATCGTCATCACCTTCGGCGCTCATCGCGTCTACGTCGCCACCGTCGTGCGACAACGCTACCCCCGCCACGTGCGGAGCTGCACCAGCCCTCCTCGCGGAGCCGGCGTCGGTCGCAGCGCCGTCGGCACCGGCATCGCCCAAGAGGTCATGACCACCGGCGACAACACCACCAAGACCACGCGCGTCCATGGCCCGCAGCTGGAGCGCAACGGGGAAGTGAATGGCGGCTCAGGCTCCGCTCCGCCTCCGCCTCCTCCGTCCAGGCTAGACGTGGCCCGGGCGAAGTTGCGCACTCCCCTTGCCGCCGGTGCCGACCCAAGCGCCCTTGAGGCCGAGCTGGAAGAACACCGCCTGCTCCTCCTCCAGCAGGCGGACGAGATATCTGCCGCCAAGCGTCAGCTGAAGATCACAACCCGCGAGTACAACACCGCCCACGGCTTCGCGCCAGCCGGAGACGGCCCCAGCTGGGTCGGAGAGGTCCGCCGCCAGGGAGGTGCCCTCGGCGAGGAACTGGACCGCGCCAGCAAATCCGCCCCGATCGGCTCCATGGGCAAGCCGGTCTACAGCACCCCCGTCAAGAACATGAGGGCGGCATCGGCAGCCGCCAAGGAGCTAAGCCGCCTCGAAGGCGAAGAGTTGCGCCGCCAGACAGAGCGCGTGGCTGAGCTGCTCCGCATCGCCACCGAGCAGCAAAACAATCCCAGGTATGCCGGCAACATTCCCAGTGGTTCCCTTGCTCATAAGCCGGCTGGCGGCACCAAGGGCGGCCCCAGAGACACCATGGAGTCATCGTCACCGCACCCGAGCCGGCCCAGGGGCTCTCTTGGAGGGGCTGATGCCGGCGCCAGCCGCCGCAGCCGGCAGAGGCAGCCAATCGACCAGAGCGACAGGAGCGGCCAAAGCCGGCCTCCGCCTCACCACGAGAGGCCTGAGCGCGCTTACGAGCAGCCGGCGCCGAGGCGTCCGCGCCATCCGGCTCCAGAGACCAGCCGCCACCGCCAGCCGGCATTCTCTTGGCTGGGCCCGCGCGTCGAGCTGGCTGATGCCCGAGACCGCCTCGACCGGCTCGTGGAATCCCGCATCGCGGAAGAAGAGGGGCCAGCCGGCCCCAGATGTTTTGGACCTCGCATCTTGGGCGAGCCCATGATCAACGGGTTCCAGCTCCCCCGCGACACCCCCAAGTACGACGGCACCGCCAAGCCGGATGACTGGCTGCTGGACTACACTACCGCAGTCGGCATCACCAGAGGCAACAAGCGCTGGGCCGTGCGCTACTCGTCGCTCATGTTGATCGGCTCCGCCCGCACCTGGCTCAACAACCTGCCAGCCGGCAGCATCAACGGCTGGCTGGACTTCGAGGAGGCCTTCAACATCAACTTCACCAGCACTTACCGTCGGCCTGGCCGGTCCCAACAGCTGGAGATGTGCAAGCATGGTCCGGCCGAGACGGACCGAGAATACCTGACGTGGTGGTGCGAAATGTGCAACTCCTGCGAGGGTGTCCATGAGATCCAGGCCATCAGCTTCTTCATGGCCGGCTGCCGGCCTAACACCATGTTGTGGCACAAGCTTGCAGTTAACCCAAGAATCAATACTATTTCTAGGCAAAGATAGCAACCACTCCTTAGCTCTACCTCTTAATGAGAAAGGAAACAATTTCAACTTAATAATATCACCATCTACATCCTTATATTTTTGCATCTCACATAGCTCAACAAAATTGTTGAGGTGAGAAGCAACATCATCAATACTAACACCAGAAAATTGCTCTTTCATAACAAGGTTCAACAAGGCAGGCTTAATCTCATAAAAAGCTGCTTCAGAAGCAGGTGGAGCAATGGGTGTGCAAATAAAATCATTGTTGTTGGTGCTAGTAAAATCACACAACTTAGTATTCTCAGGAGTAGCCATTTAATAAAAATAATGCAAGCAATAGAAATAAAAGCTATACTAATTTTTTTGGATTTTCGATATAAAATGCAAACAAGATAAAAATAAAATATGCAAGCAAAACAATAACAAAGTAAAAGAGTTGAGAGTGAGAGACTCCCCTCGCAGAAGAGATGCTTTTCTCCCCGGCAATTGCGCCGGAAAAGTCTTTGGCTGAGCGCGGAGTTGATGAAGGAGAATTTGTGCGCAACGTTGAGTGGAACCCCAAGAGGAAGGTATGATGAGCACAGCAGGAAGTTTTCCTCGGTAAGAAACCAAGGTTTATCGACCAGTAGGAGAAAAACGTTCTCTCCCGAGGTGTTGCGAACCAACTCGTGGCAGGGCGCACTGCCGGCATCAACAGCAACGTGGAGACCTGCACACAAACAACCAAGTACTTTGTCCCAACTTTCAGCGAGGTTGTCAAGCTCACTGGTTTTGCTGAAAACAAAGGATTAAACGAACCGTGTGGAAGAAGTATTGTTTGCAGAGAACAGAACAGGAAAATGCTGTAGAAGATTGCAATTAAAAGAAGAAGGACCGGGGTCCACAGTTTACTAGAGGCGCCTCCCCAATAAAATAAATATGCTGGGTAAACAAATTATAGATGGGCAATTGACAAACATAGATTCTACGCTAATGGTTGGTGCAGAGTACATGCTATGAAAGTATGCGGGCATTACAACAATATACATAGACCGTAATCCAACTGCATCTATGACTAATAATCCACCTTCAGGATTGCATCCGCGACACCCTCCAGTATTAAGTTGCAAGCAACGGACTATCGCTTTAAGCAATGTGTGTAAAGTAAACGATGAAACTACCCTTGAATAGAACACCGCTGTTTTCTCCCTAGTAGCAACAGCACATCTACAACCGTAGAGAACAAGGTCACTTCCCATGGTTAAATAGAGGCATGGACCCACTATCGAGCATAAATACTCCCTCTTGGAGTCGCTAGCATCTACTTGGCCAGAGCATCTACTAGAAACGGAGAGCATGCAAGATCATAATAACATAATACATAATCTCAACCAAAGCAATCTCTCTATAAATCGGATCCACATCAAACCAACATGTAGCAATTACAAATAGATGATCTTGATCATGTTAGGCAGCTCACAAGATCTATACATGAAGCACAACAAGGAGAGGACAACCATCTAGCTACCGCTATGGACCCATGGTCCCGTGGAGGACTACTCACGCATCACCTCGGATGAAGACATGGCGATGTAGAGGCCTCCGGCGGTGATTTCCCTCTCCGGCAGGGTGCCGGGATGGACTGCAGAACCCTCCTGAACTAGGGTTTCGGTTCACGGCGGCGTCAGAACTTTTCGTGGATGGAGGCTCTGGTCCCTGGGGTTTTCCCGATACGCGGAATAAATAGGCGGAAGGGTGGAGCAAACGAGGCGACGAGGCACCAGTACATGGGCCAGGCATGGCCAAGGGTGGGGCCGCGCCTGCCCTATGTACTGCCACGTGGCAGCTCTCCTGCGCGTGTCCTTCTGGCTCCGTCTTCGTCCCGGAAAAATAAGACTCCGGGCTTTTGTTTCATCCAATTCCGAGAAACTTTCATGTACAACTTTTCTGAAACACAAAAACAGCAGTAAAACAGAACTGCACCGCGGCACTGCGTTAATAGGTTAGTCACAGAAAATGCTAAAAAGTGTGGAAAAGTGCACATAAAACATATAAGAATTGTAACAAAACAAGCATGGAGCATCAAAAATTATAGATACGTTTGGGACGTATCAAGCCCCTAAGCCGGAAGCCGGATCGACTTCAGGCGCAGCCGCCTCCTCCGCATCCTCTGCTTCCTTTTCCTCTTCCAGCTCCTCCTCAGGAGGGTTGGGGTCGTTGACGAAGACAGAGTGGTTGACGAAGTCGGCGATAGCGCACACCCTCGCAAGCCGGCAGGTCTTGTTCTCCGCAATCAGCGAGTCTTCCACGCCGGCTCGGCGAGTCTCCAGCTGATCCAGCGAAACCTCCTTGTACCAAGAAAGCACGAAGGAGAGGGCCATGTCGGCACCAGCACGGGCGGCGGACTCCTTCCAGTCCAGCAGGCAGTCGGGAGCGGTCTCAAGCCACTTCACCAGGTTGGCAAGTTCACCTGGCAGCGTCTCAGTCGGCCACAGCAGCCGGAAAAGCTCCTCCGCCGCAAGCGGGAGCTCATGTCCCAGCATGGTGATAGGCGTGATCCGGGTGTTCATGGAAGCTAGGTGATCATCCATGCTGAAGTACGGGGAGCCCAGCTCGCCGGCTGGCTGGCGCGCATCCCGCGCCTTGCCTGCTGCCGCCAACGCCGCCTCCTGAGTCTCGGGGAAGGCAGCTGAAACAACAGAGAAAACAAGCATAAGAAGCCTGAATATCCGGCTGACAACAGCCGGCAGAACCTTACCGCCAGCCGCCAGCTAGAAGCCGGAAGAGAAAGGGGAAATGCAACAAGTAAAAAACAAAATACCTGCCAAACCGCGGTCCAGCGCGCTGATCTCGTCCACCCAGCGTTTGGCCGTCTCCGACAGCACCTTGGACTGAGTGGCCATCTCGCTGCTAAGCTTCTGGAACTTCTCATCCACCTCGCCCAGGCGCTGGTTCAGATTATCCACCTTCTCTTGCTCAACCAGCTTGATGGCGTTGAGCTCGGTCACGTGGTTGGCCTCCAGGCGGCGTAGGCGCGCCAGCTCCCCCTCCGTCTCCTTCACCTTGGCAGCCAGAGCCCGGGCGGTTTCCTGGCTTGCGGAGCACTGCTCATGCGAAAGCCGGAGCTCTTCTTGCAGCTGGGGAACTTGGGCGGCAGCAGCTGCAAGCCAGCAAAAGTCAAGGCGTCAGCCGGACAAAGTAATAAGAGAAAAAATATCCGCAAGGTGGCCAAAAAACAAAAACGCACCTTGGGCAACTTCCAGCTCGCGTGCCAAGGAGGAGCGCTCAGTCTTGGCCTTGTGATAGCTGGTCACGAGCTTGTTGTACATGGTAGTCCGCTTATCGTTGACCGCCTGGAAAAAGAAAGAAAAATCAAGTCAGCAAGCAAGGGCGAAAGCCGGGCCGGCTCCGTGGCAGCCGGCCCGTGCCTCGGAGGGCTACCAGTACAATAACAATTACAAAAAAGCAGGTTCAGTCGGAAAACTTACCGTGGCAACTCTCTCGCACCAGTTCAGGCGGGCGTTGGTCTCGGAGGCAGTGGCGGCCAGAAGGCTGCGGAAGTCAGAAAAGAAGAGCTCCATGGGGGCATTCCCTTCCGGCCGTCCCGACTCATGACCTCATTGGAGTTGGCGTCGAACCACTCCTTCTCCATGGTGCCAACGGAGCCTAGGCTCGAGTCGGCGGCGGAAACAACATTGGCTAGCTGCTTGGCAGCCGGAGACACATGCAGGCTCGCCAGCGGCTGAGGAGGCTCCCGGCGCTCGTCAGCGGGGCCCTTAGCCTTGAGCTTGGCCCTGGCGTCCACGCTGGCCGAATGCTTCGGCTCCTCAGAGGTCGCCCGGGGCGCCTCGTCCGAAGCCGGCTTCGAAGCTGGAGGCGGCACGGTCCGGTCCACCGGCTTCGATGTGTCCATAGGCCCCAGCGGCGGCACCACCGTCTGGCCCGAGCCGGCATCGCCCCTGGGCGCGCCCCCATCTCCTCCCGTCGCTGGCGCCTCCGGCCGGCTGCACCACAGAAGGTCCTCGATCCTAGGCTGGCCCATTCGGCGAGCCAGCCCATCCTGGGAGCCGGAGCTGGAGCCAGCCGCGGGCGGCATAGATGAAGAAGTCCCCGCTCCCACAGAGGGCAGCGGGAAGGTTACCAGCGTGAGCACCCGCTCCCTCCTTGGAGGCTGCGGAGTCGGCTCCCTCCTCATCCGCTGCGGAGCCAGAGGCGGCGAGATCGTGCCGCGAGCCGGCTCCCGCGCCCTTGGATAACTTGATGGCGGAGCTACACCAAGAAAACAAAGAAGGAAGCAGATAAGACATCTACTAAGACAACAAAGTTAAAGGAAAGAAAATGAATCAAACATAAAGGAAAAAGAACTCACCCGGCTGTCTCCGGGATGACCTTCGGCTTCTGTCGCTAGCGCTTCTTCACCGCGGCTTCCAGCTGATCGGTGGTCCTCTTCCGCACCCGGAGCGTCGGAGCGGGGCCGGCCGCTGGAGGTACTGAGGCCAGAGTAGTCACGCGGAGTGGCTCTAAGATCATAACCTCTTCATCGTCCGGCAAATCGGCGGAAGGGTGCGTCGAGGCGGACTCACCTTGCCCCCCGCCGGCTTGGGCGTCGGCGTCCGGGTTCTCGTCCTCGCCGGCTGCCCGGTCCCTCTCATCCTCAGAGCCGGTGAGGTCGGCTGCCCACTCCTTCGTCGCGAGGTTGCCGTCTTCCTCGGCCATCCGCGAGAAGTTCTGCAAGCCGGCAGGAAAAACATGGCTATAACAATGAAACAAGCAAAGGAAAACAAGCGCAAGCCGGCAAAGGTCATCAGCTTACCAGAGCCTGGGGGTCCTCCCTTCGGAAGGGCTCCATCCCCCATTGCCAGTTGTCTGGCAGGCGCGCCTGGGAGATGTGGTTCACCCGGCGGGCCACGCCCTCGCTGGAGAGTTGGACTTTGGAGGTCCGGGTCGAGTCGAGCCGGCCGCTCATGTAGCAGATCTTGTGGGACCTCCGCTGCAGCGGCAGCACTCGCCGGCTGATGAAGGTGTAGAGGAGGTCTGCCCCCGTCAGGCGGTCCCGCGTGATGCAGGTCCGCAGGAACTCCAGCAGCATGTTGACTTCGGCTGCTGGGTCGTTGCTCTTGGGGTTGTAGCCCCAGTTGGTTTTGGCAGGCGGAGCCGGCGAGAAATCCGGCAAGTTGAGGAGGTCTTTGGCTGGATCCTCGTTCTTCACGTAGAAGAACGTGGTCTGCCACTTCTTCATCGAGTCCATAGTCGGGATCTTCGGGAAGGGCACATCCCGGCGCGGGTAGAGCGAAGCCGCACCGCACGCGCGCAGCTCGCCGTCGGTGGTCTGGGCCTTCAAGTGGAACAGCCGGCTCCAGAAGTCCACGTCCGGCCACAAGCCGGCGTACCCCTTGCAGAAGGCGACGTAACACGAGAGGGTGACGTACGCGTTCGCTGGCAGATGGTGTGGCTGCAAGCCGAAATAGTCGAGGAAGGAGCGGAAGAAGTTACTCGCGGGGAGGCCGAAGCCGCGGTTAAAGTGCGACGAAGACGACACGCTCGCTGGGCTCCACCACTGGCACGGTCTCCTCCCCCGGATGGCAGGTGGCCACCCCTGCAGGGATGCGATGCGTCCGCCGGAGGCGCTGGATGTCCGCCAGCGTCGTGCTGGCCCCCTCCTAGGAGCCGCTCGCGTGTGCCATCTCCTTCGGCGTTGGCGGCGAGGGCGGCGGCGACGAACGAGATGCGGAGCAGCGACCTCCCGTGGCGTCGAGACCGGCTGCGCAGCGGCGGCGTCGTGCGAGGAAGATCCGCGGCGTCTGGGTGCGAAATCCCGAAGAATCTCGCCGGAGAAATCGAGCGGAGCACGAAGGTTGCGGAGGAGAAGAGAGAGAGGTGAAGCGCCAGCGCGGTGGAGAAGATGAAGTGAGCGGGGAGCCTCGAGCCTCCCCCTCTCCCCTATTTATAGCGCTGGGCAAGTGGGGATCGTGGGAGGCGACGTGGGATTAACTGCGCCCACGATCTCCATAACGCCCGTGCGTTCCGGGTAACTGCCCACGACCGTCGGATTTCGCAGAGCCACGTCGCCAACCGCCGCAGAAGATCCTGGGCCGTCAGCGATGCGACCGGACGCTGGGCCGGGCCCAGGGAATCTGGCAGGAGCCAGTCGCATCAGGCTCGGGCCCCTAGGCGGTGCTGAATTCGAAGACCACGAGTCCAAGCCGTCCATGTCACCAAGAAACAAGCCGGCACATCCTTCACGTAGTTGGAACCTTCTCCAACACTTCACGCAGAAAACATTCGCGATACAAGCCGGACAACCGGCTTGGGAGCCAGCCGGATGGCGCAAGTCGGATCCCCCACGAATCGGGAAAGGGCGCAGCCGGTCGAGAAGAAATTCCCGGCCAGCCCCTTCATCGGCTTTTCAGCCGGATCCATGAGATCAACAAAGAACAGGCTTCAGGGAGAAACTTGCCTAGGCCCTTCTCTACGCAGGGCCTCGCCAGCTTTAGGGGCTAATGTCGGGGGGAAGACCCCGGGTATGGCAAAGGACTGGGAACAGTTGGCTCAGGGCCGGCTGGCCCGCAGCCGAAGCCGACTGAGGAGCAGCCGGCTGGAGCTAGAACCCAGTCTATGCTGGCTTGGCCATGGCCGGCTGTGACATGGTCTGGGCCGGCTTCAACATGCCGTATCCAGCTGACCACTCATCGACCGGGTTCGTCTTTCCCCTGGCCGGCTCCGGAGGTTGGTGATCCTTGCAGGAGAAGGCTCCTGGATGGTCGTCCTGGGTGCCAAAGTCCACGAGGACGTCCCATCCCGCTGGTTCCGGAACACTGCAGAGCAACAGGGATCAGCGTGATGGACAGACCATCTTGGCCCGGCTCTCCGGGGCGGCGCAGGCTACGGGCGGCGCTACCTAGGGGCCGCAGGCTATGAACAGGAGCTAGATCTGGCCTACCACCCGTCGATCGCTCCGTCCTGTCCCTGCCGGCAGCGACAAAGAGGACAAGACAGGGGCGGCAGCCGGGGGCCCCAGCGCCTCGGGACCACGCGAGGAAGCCGGAGCCGGCGGAGCCTGCGCCATAGCCTCTAGGGACTTCTATGTAATTGTAACGGGCACTATATAAGCCCCAGTAGCACCCCCCTATAGGGGGGACGGGCGGAGGACCGATCGATCGATTCATTCTCCACTTTCATACTTAGCCGAACCGCTTGGGAGGAGAGGTCTTTGTCTACCTCGAGCCCTCTCTCAAGCCGGCCACAGCTCAAGGAGCATCATTGTACTGTCTATACACCATATACATCATCAGGCAGGAGTAGGGGTGTTACCTCCACACGAGGGCCCCAAACCTGGGTACATAGCCATGTCGCTTGTGCTCATACCCGCCTCCGGAATCCGCCGTAGACCACAAGGCCTCAACCACTCGACCCAAGCCACCCCATGGCATATGCCGTGACAGTTCCACGACAGCGGCGGGATGGACATGGCGTTCGGGAGCTTCCACCTCAACATCAGCGCTGGTGGCGTTCAGCGGCTTCCGGACCCGATCACTTCGGGCCTTACAGCAGTCGCGACTTCATCGACTGCCACGTCCACCGCTTTATCACCAACCGCGGCTAACTTATCGGCTGCTACTTCAACAACCACTGCATCAACAACATCGATTACGTCGGCTCCGTCATCGCCATCGGTGTCATCATCACGCCGCACCACATCCACCATGTCCGTCGGATCTGAAGACTCCGAGTCATCGGATCTAACGTCGTACTACTGCCTCGACGGCGACACTAGGCACGAGCTCGGCTCGGACAGTCCTCCCTTCGTGTGCGGCATCAAGTACTCCTCTGGTGAAGAAAGCATCGGCAAACACGACGACATCATCCCCTTAACCGTAGCGCGGTTGGCTCGCTACCAAGTCTGCGTCACCATCAACCCTGAAACTGGAGCCGAAGTCCCTATGGGTGAACACACCCCGCGCACCAACGTCGAACGGCGGCGAGATGGCGAAGCCAGCTGTAGCAACTTCAACAGCACTTTCTCTGTTTCCAGGGAAGAGTGGGCCGCAGCCCGCAACACCGTGGTCAACAACACCTGCCTCCCCGTTGGTGTATCGGCAGGCACCCTCAACGCCTACCACGCTATCCTCGAGAAGAACCGCTCTCAGGTAGCGAAGGAGCGAGCCGACCTCGATCGACGCCGGCAGGCAACCGACCTGTCAAGTGAACGGCGAAGGGAACTATCTTCCCTCGAGAGCGCCTCCAAAAGCAACCAGGCCCCCGGTAGGTATCTCCCACGCATCCCACGCCTCTCGGAGGCGGACGCAAGAGAGATCACATCGAACCTCTCCAACTCCTTCATTACAATGGATTCAGCGGGCATCCTCAGACCCAAAACAGTCGAGGGAGCAACTGCCCACATCACGGCCTACCTGATCAACAACCAGCCGACACCCGATGATCCGATGGCGCCAGTTCATCGGGTCGCCTTGGAAAGTCTCGGGATCATTGGCGATAAGCTCGCACCTAGGAAGGATAAATATCCACGCCATGGGAATGGCTCTCGGCACCGCTCCTCACGATCTCCCGATAGATCTCCACGTCGAAGCGGTGGCTCTCGACGATGTTCCTCCTCCAAAGATGCCCGCGACAATATCACACAGAGCAAAATCGACAAGGCCCACCGTCAACGCGCCGCACGTGCTGGTTTTGAGAGCGACGATTCTGAGGAATCTCAAGAACACGATGGCGAACTTCGCGGCGCCGACTGTCTGAGCCATAAGATTCGGGAGGCAATGCCACCAAAGAGATTCAAGCCAACACCTACTGACGCCGCCAAGTATGACAGCCAACAGGAGCCGAGATCACGGATAGACGACTACCTGCAAACTGTAATCCTGCACAACAGAAACCAAGTGGCGGCAATGTAGTGCTTACAGCTGTACCTCAAGGATTCGGCACGAGCGTGGCTGAGAGGCCTTCCGCAAGGATCCATCGGATCCTGGGAAGATCTAGTCAATGCTTTCGTCAAAAAACTTCCAAGCCACGTACAAAAGACCCGTTGGAATTGAAGAGTTACGCCAATGTCACCAAAAGCCGAAGGAGCCGATGCGCTCATATATCGGGTGCTTCACCAAACTTTTAAACGCTGCCGAAGATGTCTCCATCGACAGGGAAATCGACGCTTTCAGCGATGGCATCTGACGAGAATCCTATATCGAAGAACTCGGTCGCAAGAAGCCGAAAACTATTACCAAATTGATGGAGATTGCCAACAACTGGGCCGATGGTGAGGACGACGTGCGGAAGCCGCGCCCGCGCAGCAACGACGAAGAAGATGATCGGAAACACCCGAACGACTCAAGCAGCCGACGAGATTGCCGCAAGAAAAGGAGAGATCGCGGGTACGAAACGTTCAGCGATACTAACATTGTTGCGGCTGGTTACGCTGATCGATGCGACGACCGGCATGATGACCGGCGCAGTGAACGACGTGACGATCGTCGGGATAACAATCGCAGTGGATCTGGAGGCAGTCGAAGTAGCTGGCGGGACCGCCCTCCGCGGGTACCCGATCTGCCATTTGCGGAGCAACTGAACGCTCCTTGCTACATACACGCTTACATTGACCCGAAGGACAATGTCAAGAAGTCGACTCACCTGCTCAGGGATTGTCGGCAGTTCCTCGATTTTCAGAAGTTCTACAAATCGGTGAACCCCGGTGCCAAAGTACATGCGTACCCAATGTTACAGGGAGCAGCACCCCCTAATCCGCCACCCGCGCCGCAGCACCAAGTTCAGCAAGTTCAGCCTCGCACACCAAACGAGGCGTTCCCTCCACCTCGGGGGCAGATGAGCATGATCCATAAGACTGGCATCTCCAAAAGAGAATTGAAGAAACTTACGTAAGAAATCAACCTCGCGGAAGTCACCATGGCGAACGTTCCTGAATACATTGACTGGTCCGAGCAGAGTGTCCTATTCAGCAGGGCCGACCACCCGATGTCCGTCCCAAGGCCAGGTCACGTCGCGCTAGTACTCGAGGCACAGATTGGTGGATTCAACATGAGCAAAGTCTTCATGGATGGAGGCAGCGGATTAAACCTTCTATTCGCAAGCACGATGACGGTGATGGGCATCACAACCGATATGCTGCAAGAATCTGATACGGGTTTCCACGGCATCATTCCGGCCCTGCCCGCTGATACCATCGATCCGGATTACGGATTGTAGTATGATAAGCTTTTTCCCTAGAAGACCTAGGTTTAATCGAACATTGGGAAGCACTGCTAAATGGTGTGAAGGAAACATCTACAAGACTTGCTAGTGTACTTTATCTTCAGTTTACCGGACCTATCTAGTTTACTTTTAAGGGGGTTGTGTTCAATGATGGAAATAGGCTAGGGTTAAGGTTTCACCTCTGCAGCTATGCATACATATATAAATGAAGCTCATGTGTGTAACAAATAAAATAGAGATAAGAGATTTGTGAGTAGCACATCCGTAAATACCCTTGCCCCTAAAGCCAGAGGTGACACGATCCTAATGGTCCAACCATTGTGAAAGGACGAGATGTCGCCTAGAGGGGGGGTGAATAGGCGTTTAAAAACTCTTACGGATTTGTCTTGTAAGAATGTGGAATTAAACTAATGTTTATTTTACAAGCACAAACCCTAAATATGCTAGGCTCAACTAAGTGCAACAACAACAACTAGAGCTAAGCAAGATAGGCACAATATATATATGAACAACAAGTGATAGCAAGATATAATAAATACTTCAAGCTCGATGGCTATCACAAGGGAAAGTAAACTCGGGTATAGAAATAACTGAGGCACGCGGAGACGAAGATGTATTCCCGTGTTCCCTTCCTTTGCAAGAAGGTACGTCACGTTTGGAGAGGTGGGGATTCCACGAAGGATTTCCCAACGCCACGAAGGCTCACCTTCTTCTCTGAGCCTATCCCACGAAGGAATAGCCCCTTTCCTTATGGTTAGCTTTTCCTCCACTCCGGAGATGGCAAGCTCCACAACCACTTCACAAGCTCCACGAAGGAGAAGCCCGAGCCCCTTCACAACCTTCCACGAAGGAGGTCACCGGGACACCAAACAAGCCAACTAGGAGGTCACCCTCCAAGAGTAACAAGCTCACGGTCTCTCACTCGAACTAATCGTGGTGGAGAGCTCAACACTATGCAATGATGCAAAGAAAGAACACCAAAGGTATTCAAATCCTTCACACTCAAATCCCACCAAAGCAACAAATGCTAGGATGGGATTAGAGAGGAAGAACAATGGAGGAAATCAACAAATGACTCCAAGATCTAGATCCAAAGGGTTCCCCTCACTTAGAGGAGAAATGGATTGGTGGGGATTGTAGATCTAGATCTCCTCTCTCAAATCCCTCAAGAATGAGCAAGAATCATGGGGGGAATCAAGATATAGGGCAAGCTCTTCAAAGTCAACAATGGAGGTGAGAGAATAGAAGAACTTATTTAGCCCAAGGTGGAAGAAGGGCTATTTATAGTCCAAGGGGGGAAACTAGCCGTTTGGTGCCAGAGTCGGGCAACCCGGCATACAGCTCGGCAGGGCCGGACCAGGTGCCGGGCAACCCGGCAACACACTCGGCAGGCCGGGCCAGGGGCCGGGCAGACCGGCAGCAGCACCCGGCAGGCCGGGCTAGAGGCCGGGCAAACCAGGACGCTAGGCCGGTCGGCACCACACCCGGTGGGCCGAGCCAGATGCCGGCCCGCCCGGCAGCAGCACTCGGCATGCCGGGGTGTGTGCCGGGTTACCCTGCAGCAGCACTCGGCATGCCAGGCTGGGTGCCGGACTGTAGGACCCCCCAAAAATCTTTTCTTTTTCTTTTAAACAGAAAATGCTACCGAACTCCGATTGTCATGAAACCAATTTTGTTGGAAAGATAACGACGAATAGACAAAAACTGGAAATATTGAGACTCCTCACAAAATATTTTTAGATGATTTTAGAGAGGGAGCCTCCCACCGTCAAGAAACGGTAAAGACGTCCAAACTCGAAAACGCAATAGAAGATGCATGTGGATTCCGTTTTCGATGAACTTGGGCTTGTTGAAAAGCTAGCAACAAGCTCAAGAACCTCACACAGAGAAATACCAATAAGCAAAAGGGATATGCAAAGTATGCAAATGATTGAGCTCCCTAAGATGATGTCATCAAGTTACCCAACCGAAAGCCCCTCTTGATAGTGCGGCTATCTATCCTATAACCTGATGACCCACAAGTATAGGGGATCGCAACAGTCTTCGAGGGAAGTAAAACCCAATTTATTGATTCGACACAAGGGGAGACAAAGAATACTTGAAAGCCTTAACAGCGGAGTTGTCAATTCAGACTGCACTCGGAAACAGAACTTGCTCGCAAGAGTTTATCGATAGTAACAGCTTTATAGCGATGAGCGATGAGCGAAATAACAGCAACAGAGTAACAAAGACAGCAGTAGTGATTATAGTAAACAGCGAGATTAAAATACCGTAGGCACAGGGACGGATTAACGGGCGTTGCATGGATGAGAGAAACTCATGTAACGATCAAAGCGAGGGGCATTTGCGAGATAATAATAAAACGGTATCCAAGTACTAATCAATCAATAGGCATGTGTTCCAATTATAGTCGTGCGTGCTCGCAATGAGAAACTTGCACAACATCTTTTGTCCTACCAGGCCGGTGGCAGCCAGGCCTCTAGGGAAACTACTGGATATTAAGGTACTCCTTTAATAGAGTACCGGAGCAAAGCATTAACACTCCGTGAACACATGTGATCCTCACATCACTACCATTCCCTCCGGTTGTCCCGATTTCGTCACTTCGGGGCCATTGGTTCCGGACGAGCGACATGTGTATACAACTTGCGGGTAAGATCATAAACAACGAATATCTTCATGAATCAATAACATGTTCAGATCTGAGATCATGGCACTCGGGCCCTAGTGACAAGCATTAAGCATAACAAGTTGCAACAATATCATAAAAGTACCATCTACGGATACTAGGCACTATGCCCTATCAATCTTATGACTATTACATGACCAATCTCATCCAATCCCTACCATCCCCTTCAGCCTACAGCGGGGAATTACTCACACATGGATGGGGGAAACATGGCTGGTCGATGGAGAGGCGTTGGCGGTGATGATGGCAATGATCTCCTCCAATTCCCCGTCCCGGCGGAGTGCCAGAACGGAGACTTCTGGCTCCCGAGACGGAGTTTCGCGATGTGGCGGCGTTCTGGAGGGTTTCTGGCGACTTCGACTTCTCTCCGTGCGTTTTTAGGTCGAGGCCGATAAATAGTCCGAAGGAGGGCGTCGGAGGGCCAGCCGAGGGGGCCACACCACAAGGCCGCGCGGGCCCCCCCTAGGCCGCGCCGCCTTATGGTGTGGGGCCCTCGGGCCTCCACTTGATTTTTCCTTCTGGCTCCGTCAGTATTCTGGGAAAATAGGGCCTTCCGTCAAAATCCCGAGGTTTTTCCCGAAAGTTGGATTTCTGCACAAAACAAGACACCAGAGCAATTCTGCTGAAAACAGCGTTAGTCCGTGTTAGTTGTATCCAAAATACACAAATTAGAGGCAAAACAATAGCAAAGGTGTTCGGGAAAGTAGATACGTTTTGGACGTATCAACTCCCCCCAAGCTTAGCTTATTGCTTGTCCTCAAGCAATTCAGTTAACAACTGAGCGATAAAAGAGCTTTCACGAACACATTTGTTCATATGATGTAGATATTCTCATGATATGGCAAGTACTTGAGCAATTCATAATAAGATACATGCAAATAAAATCATCTAATAGCTATATCAATCATGGAAAAGGTACCAACAAATCAATAATAAGCATCATGAATCATGTCTATTAGCAAGATTGCAATGTTCATAAAAGGATATGATAAAGTGGTATCTCGCTTGCCTGTATTTGATTGGCAAAACATAAATGCCCGGGCACCTCTAGAGTTCATAGAAAGACTAGAAATAGTGATTGTCAAAGATAAAAGCATCAAAGTTATACCACAATCAATCATATTTTGGGACAAGCATATTATACTAAGAATGACAGTTGTGCTCTCAAGAAAGTGCTCAAAGAAATAATGGAGACACAACATAAAAGTAAAAGATTGACCCTTCGCAGAGGGAAGCAGGGATTAACATGTGCTAGAGCTTTTCATTTTTATAAAGACAGAAGTAAAATGGTTTTGAGAGGTGTTTGTTGTTGTCAACGAATGGTAATGGGTACTCTAACTACCTTATCAACCAGACTTTCAAGAGCGGCTCCCATGAAGGACGTTATTTCTACCACCGTGGTAGATCATCCCTCTTCTCTTTTGTTTACACATGTATTTTAGTGGCGTGGCACTCCTTCCAACCTTTCTTCCACAAACCATGGCTAACCGATTCCATCGGGTGCCCGCTAACAATCTCATACCATGAAGGAGTGCCTTTTTATTTTATTTTTATTATGATGACACTCCTCCCCACCTTTGCTTTCTCAAGCCATGGCCAACCGATTCCATCGGGTGCCGACCAACTTTTCACATACCATGGAGGAGTGTCTATTTGCAAAATTAAGTCGCTTACTGATGAATCAGAGCAACACATGTGAAGAGAATTATTAATAAAGTTAATTAATTGGGGCTGGGAACCCCTTTCACTACAAGAAAAGTTCTGATAGACAACGTCTCAAAATCGTCCGCTAAGGGGTATTTTTCGTCGCCTATGGGCCTAACCCGACGATATGGGTTCTGTTGTGGAAACTGCGTCAGGCAAAGTCCAACGACGTTTTTTTGGTCCGTCGCGCTTGGGCGCCCTTCGCCACGGAAAATCGGACCGTTGCGCAAGTGTTTCGGGAGCCCGTTGAC